>NC_056750.1:574086254-574123754 GCF_019279795.1 Protopterus annectens | reverse complement strand
GCCAAAAAAGAGCCATAAAAATGATAGTGTGGACTATTGAGGATAAGAAAGAAATTATGTATTGTTACTATCATGCAAGAAACCCATAATTTCCTGACAGATGATAGAGAAAAAGGTTGAGAGAAATTAGAGGAAAGAAAAATACTTGCACAAGAAAAACTGTCAAAATCATGCATTGATATGAGTACAGCAGATTCATGAAAAACATTATATAGACCAAGAATTGATTTGGAAAAAGAAGTGACTGAGATAGTTTGAAAATATAAACAGCAAAACCTGGAGATTTTTTCAGTTTTATTTTGTTTTCATTATAAACATATGCAAATGTACATATAACAAATGCAACAAAAACAATACTATTTACAATATTTACATTCATCCATGATAAACAATCATTTTGTCCATGAGACGTTATCAGTATTTGTTCAAAAGGGTTTCCAATTTTTGCCATGCTATTTTTATGTGGTTTGCAGTTCTTTTTTACAAACAACTTTTGCTAAATTAATAAAATCTTTAAACATCAAATCTTGTTTACTTTTCCAGTTCAAAGTAATAACTTTTCTGGCAATTGCAAGAATTGACCAAAGTAACTGAATCTGAGATTTAGGTATTACATTAGGTATAGGAACATTGAATAGGATTAGTGAGTTAGAAATATGACAGTTATCAGACCATAAAACATTTACAAAATATCTTTAGACTTTCCAGTATTGAACAACATTTCTACATTCAATGAACATGTGAACCCAGTTGGCCTCTAGTAATTCATCACATTTCCAACATTTACTTCCACTGCTTTGAGTATAAGATTTATTTTGTGTGGAATATAGAAACTCCTATTCACAAATTTCCATGTATACAGTCTCCAACATAATGAAGAGGAGGTACCATACGTAGAATTCAATAACACTTTTTTGGATTCATCAGATATTTGTTCTCCTTTAATCTTTACATAGTAATTCCAAAAATCTGATTTGAAGTTTACAGTGGCTTCTCTTAGCATGTTATAGATAGGTGAAATACTTAATTTTTGATTATCTGTCTTTTCAAGACACCTAATAAAAAGACAAATCAAACTAGGTACAGATTCAGTCGCCAGGTTGAGTGATACTCTCATTTTGTTTTCTATAAACTGCCGTAATATTGGACACTCTCATTCTAATGTATATTTCCTGGATTCAGATTTCTTTAGTTGCTTTCATAATGCTTTCCTTTTTTGTTTTTATACTATATTCTAAACAGAGATGGATAATTTGTGTTGTTTGGTAATGGAGAGGTGGTGGTTGGATGGTTTAGTTAAGTTTTTAACTAAACCATAAACTTTATGTTTCATGTATGTGTTTGTAAATAGTTTTGGGTTTTTGAAAGTAGTGCTTAATACACATTATGCATCCATGATAAGTAAGTTTTCAGTAGATTTCAAGCCAACATGGATGAAAGGTCTTTCAGTTAGTAATAACATACACATTATAGTCAATGGCTTATAAATGTTTAGCATTAAATATTAATGGTTTGAACAATAATGTCAAAAGAGCTGGTTTGCTTAAATATATCAAAATGCATAAAGCTCAGATCATCCTTTTATATGAAACCCATCTATTAAAAAAGATCTACAAAAATACTTATTCAATGCCTATACCATTCTGGCTGATTCATGTTTTAAGACTAAGAGAAGGACACTCTTATTCTATGGAAAAATACTTATACTATACCAAAAATGTTATAGATACAATTTCAGATAAAGATGGAATGTTAAGCATGATTATTTTGGAAATCAATAGGAAGTATTATACTTTGATTAATACCTACTGGATACCAGGACTGAGAACTAAATATGTTGACAAATATCTGGACCTGATTACTTTAAATTTAAAAGGGGAAATTATAGCAACAGGTAATTTTAACTGCCTATTATCAGGCAATGATACTTCTAAAAATGGTAAAAATAATACTAACATCTCAAGCCAAGAAGTTAAATGACTTTACAAACCAGATTAACCTTAAAGATATACATGGTCTAAAAGAACATTATTCCTTATTCTATACTCACTATTCATATCGGTTTGGTACATAAACACTGATAAGGTATTTGTATCAAATAATATATGCTCTAAAATAAGTGGCATATCTATAATGACTTATCCACTTTTGGACCAAAATGCTATAAACTTTACATTAAGTACACATTCAGATGATTTAAGAGTTCTACACAGAATTCCTGCTTACATAACTAAGTTAAATGACTTTAGGGAATGGATAATGAAAGAAATAGACATGTTTATGGAAACAAATGATAATGGTGAAGTGACTGATACTATACTATGGGACACCTTTAAAGTTTACATATATGGTAGAATAAAAGCTTGGTACCTTAAAAAAGGAGAGAGTGGGACAAAGAACTTTTAGACTTATAAAAAACATAGACAAGATAAAAATGGATGCAAAACCAAATAAAAAAAGTAGCACATAATGAAATTACTAAGTTAAATCAAAAATACTTAGAAGTTCTAAATTATAAGGTAGTCATAAACCTGAAAAACTGAAATTACAGTCTTATGCAGTAAATCCCAAATATCTACATAAAACAGAATTAAGATCCAAAAAAAATAATCAAAATATTATTATGGGCATATTAGAAGTGTTCAAAAACTACTATAAAGATAGAAATAATAACACACCACTTTTTTTTTTTTTTAAACAAGTTTATTAGTTTTAACATACAAAATAAATATTATGACAATCTTATGCAAGCAGTTAACATATAAACAATTATAACATTTAATAAAACAACTAAAGTATTTACAAAGACATCCACTCTAAATTAAATCAATTAATTAAACTGTAACATCTTATTAATAAAACTAAGACTGTTTTAACAAGTTTTGTAAGGTATCCCATATATTATATTAAGATGTTTTCCTAATGGTTCTTGACTTTATTGTCATTAGTTCCATATGACACACTTCAATCATAACATTTTTAAATTCATTAAATGAAGGAGGAGTATCTGAAATCCAGTTTCTGGTTATTATTTTTCTAGCCACTGCTAGAATTGACCATAGTAAAGGAAGTTTAACTTTTTTAACACATTTAGGAACAGGGGTGTTAAATAATATAAGTGACTTAGAGACTATGAAATTATCTGTAAAAAGAGCCTGCAAAAAATCATTGATTAACATCCAATATTCCTTCAGTTTTATACAATCGTAAAACATATGTGCCCAATCAGCATTTATTTCTACAGTACATCTCTTACATATGTTATCTTTTTTGTTAATTTTTTTCATCATTAGGGGTGTATAGAAAGATCTATGTAAAAATGTCCAGGTATAAAGTCTCCAATTAATAGAAGAAGTAGTTTTATAAGCAGATTCCAATATATATTGTTTATCTTGTTGTTTTGGTAATTCACCATTAATGGTATTGAAATAATTCCAGTAATTATCTGAACTATAATAGGTTTCATCTCTAATAATTTTATGTATGTGTGAGAGCTTACCTTTATCAGAAACCCTTTGTTGTAAATTTAGTATCAAGTAGTCAATCAGTATTGGAACAGATTCTTTAACTGTTAAAGACATTAAGTCAAGTTTGTTAGCAAGATGTTGTCTAAAAGTCTGAATCTCTAACCAACATGTTTCTCTCAAATCAAATTCTTGCTTTAAGAAGTCTAAATTTTTTACTTTATTGTCTGACAGCATCTGATACCAATACTTTAAATTATTCTCTGTGACTAGAAGAGTTATTTCAGAGGTGGATGATAAAAGAATACCTTGTGTATATATTATGAGAAATAAGATAAAATTCCATTCCTTATACATAGGATGCGTATATATAAAATTACGATATCTAATAATAATATTTAATGGGTAACTAGTTATATATTTTGGTGTAATACATGAGGTACAAAACTCTTTAAGTAACCATAACATGGGATTGTTTATAACAGTATTTTTGTGTGTTAACAATATTTTTGTGAAGTGCATGCTAATTAATTCCCAATATTCCTTCCATTTTGCAACATATGACTGATCTATTAGTAATGTTATAACTTTTATAATAGAAGAGATAGCATATAAATCAAAGTCTGGAAATGCTATACCCCCTTGGGATCAACTATTAGTATGTTTCTTTAATGCAATCCTAGGTCTATTAGGTGCCCATAAGAAATTTAACATTTGTGAATTTAATTTCTTAATAATTATTTTTGTAGGTGGGAGTATTATTGATTGCATTATGTATAATATATTTGGGAATATTATCATTTTAATAATTGCGAGTCTTTCTTCCATGGTAAAAAACATATTGTTCCAGCTATTGAAATGAGTTTGTATATTATGAAGACAATTACTATAATTATGATGTATAATGGATTTAATATCTTTAGTTAATATTATGCCTAAATAAGTTATTTGACCTGAATTGGGTATGTATTTAAGAAAATCACTAGTGGGAACATTTTTCCCTGTGTATATTGGTAATATTTTAGTTTTTTCTTCATTAAATATCAAACCTGAAATATTCTTGAAATCTGTCATCTTATCAAATAATGACTGCATAGAAGAATTTGTCCCTGTTGATGTAATTAAAACATCATCTGCAAAAAGTTGGATTTTAGATATTGTATTTTCATCTATACCAAATCCATCTATATCATTGATGTTCCTAATCAAATTAGCCCAAGGCTCCATTATTAAAGTAAATAACAATGGTGAAAGTGGACACCCTTGTTTTGTGCCTTTTACTACAGGTATCTTTTGTGAGACATATGTTCCAATTTTAATGTATGCCAACGCTCCTTTATATAAATGTTCAATTAAATCCACAAATGTATTAGAGAAATTTGTAGACTTCAATAAGATAAACAGATGGTCCCAACTTACTGAGTCAAATGTTGAACCTATATCAAGACTGATGAGTGTCAAATCTTTCTTTTTTTTGTTTGCATAATCAATCAGAGTTAAAGTTCTCCTTATATTATCAAAATTATTTCTATTTGTAATAAAGCCTGTCTGATCCATATCTATTATACTTGGAATGATTGTCTTTAATCTGTCAGCAAATATATTCATGAACATTTTGTAGTCAACATTAAGTAGTGAAATGGGTCTGTATGATGTGCACCTAGTTGGATCTTTATTGGGTTTCAAGATTGGTGACAGAAATGTGTATTGCCAAGATGAGGGAATTATCAATTCATTTTGAGCTGAAATAAAAACCTTATGTATTAATGAATAGGTACTCTTAGGAAGGATTTTATAAATCTCAGGAATAATACCATCATTACCTGGTGCTTTGTTTAATTTAAGTTTATTTATTTGTGTGATAACCTTTGTATATGAAATATTTTTATCTATTAATCCAGCCTGTTGTTTATTAAGTTTTTTGTTCATGTTTGTAATTATAAAGTTCTTTATTCTGTCTTTAGATTCCATATTAATGTTATTATGGTTAATGTTATGAAAGTGATTTCTAAATTCATCTAATATTTCTGGTAAACTAGAAACATTCTTCTTTTTCCTTGAAGAAAACATTTCTTTGATGTGATTTTGTTTCTTAAGCCTTTTCGTTTTATTTTAAGTCTATGTAAGTATTTGGGACTTATTGAGTAAGACAAAAATTTATATTTCTCTAATGTTATTTTGACTTTGTGATTTAAAATTTCTTTGTATTTCTCATTTAATTTATTTATTTCCTCAATGACTTTTTTGTCCATAATATTTTCCTTATTATTATGTTTATATGAATCTAATTTGTTTTGTATGTCTATTAATTCCCTGTCCCAAGTTTTCCTTTTGTTATTATACCATCTGATACTTTGTCCATAGAAGTAAGATTTTAGAGCATCCCAAATGTAAACAATGGAGACGTCAGGTGTAGTGTTTAAGTCCAAAAAATGTTGTACCTCTGTAAGTATATAATCTTTATAATCTTTTAGTTGAGTTAGGTATGCAGGTATTCTTTTGATCTGAACATTATGAGTAATATTTACCATAAATTCAAAGACAATTGAATTATGATCCGATATAGGGCATGAAATGATCTTAGAATTAGTTAGGTCACTTACCAGTTGGTTAGAAATAAAGACTCTATCTATTCTTGAATAAGTTCTATGTCTGTTAGAAAAAAAGGTATATGGTAATGATTTAGAATCTGTCTGATTATTAATATCATTCAAATGATATAAATTAATGAAATCCTTTAAATGTTTTGCATTAGATGTGATTTTCCTTTTTCCTATAGTAGTAGTATCTTTTTCATGTAGGATACAGTTAAAATCTCCTGCTAAAATAATACCTCCTTTAGAAATTTATATAATCTTATTGAGATGGTACTTCACTGTATTAGTGCCAATTCCTGGTATCCAGTATACATTAATCAATGTATAGATTTTCCCATTAATTTGTATTGTAAGCAGGCAGAACATTCCTTTGTCATCTTTATATGACTTAATAATTTTAGGTGTGGGCATATTTTTGTTCCATAAAATAGCCACTCCTCTTTTTTTCTGTGTGTGAGCTAACCAAGATTGTATATTTATTAGTGGCTAATTTATCTATATCTTTTTTCAGGAGATGTGTTTCCTGAAGGAATATTAAGTTGGCTCTATGCAGATTAATATATCTCATTAAACTTCCCCATTTACATGGATTATTCAATCCATTAATGTTTAGAGACATTCCTTTTAAAGTTACCATTTAACTTTTATAAACATATAAAACATATAATCAGAATAGCATTTACTAAAGTAAGTATTATGTCTCCTCCTTTAGGTATTGTATTAATTATAGCTGCAATTAGTGAAAATCT
Source organism: Protopterus annectens (assembly GCF_019279795.1). Classification (NCBI taxonomy): domain Eukaryota; kingdom Metazoa; phylum Chordata; order Ceratodontiformes; family Protopteridae; genus Protopterus; species Protopterus annectens. The sequence continues at coordinate 574,116,944 of NC_056750.1, read as the reverse complement.
TATGAAATTTTGTGAAATTTTTACTTTTATTTGTAGTGACAATGAGTTTATAAAATGTGATGTGGATGTCAAAACTATGTACACATAACAAAAATCAGATGAAAATATTGTTTGGATTAAACATTGCATCCAGCCTGGAGTTAAAAACTCCAACTTTGAGTAGCAAATACCACTCAAGTTATCTCCCTATCCTAAGCAGCAGTACCCCAGCTGCCACCAAAATTAATTAAATACTAACTTTTATTAACTAAAGTTAAGCTCATTATTTGATTATCTATTATAGCAGGACTTAAACAATTTATATAACAGCTTTTTATTTTACAGTATAATAAATAAAAGAAGATCAATTATGTAATTAATGTAATAGTTAGATATGAAAGTTAAGAAATAAGTTATTATAACATTTACACTAATCTTTATGATAATATATAAGAAACTAAAATAGAACTTATAATCAATATCACTAACATGTATTATGTATATCTCATATTTGTTTACTTTAAAACTTATACAATAAATGACTCATTATAAATCATCTTTGAGAAATAGAGGCATTACCAACATTATTTTTGAGAATACCTTTGTATTATCATATAAAACTTTTATAGTCATCTTAACAATGTTATGTATATCTATTCTATGTAACGTTTACACCATCATAAAAGCATTCTAACAATCTTGAAAGAGAGACCAGAGTAGAGAGAGAAAAAAAAAAGATACCCTTTTAGTTGTTTAATATAAACTTGTAGTGGTAGGTTCTTATTATATGTTTATGTTCATTTGAATTTAATAACATTTATTATCTAAGGCTATTATGACTCAAAATATTATTTACATTAGAGTATTCATATTTTCTGCCATAACAGTACTATTAGTAGTTTTAAAACTTTAAACTACATGTATTACAAGCTTCCTTCTCTTACTTGATTTTACCATTTAAATAAAAATGATTATTCTCAGTATATGAGATAAAAAGAACAGACTACAAAGCAATGTTGATCTCTAGTTATGTATGAATCATTGTGATGAAAGCCTGCTATATCTCATATATCTGCACTGCAGCTTTAGAATGTATCACATGACACTTTCTTCTAAAATAAAATCATAATAATGGACATACTTATTTATCTTTGTTAAAATAAATGCATTATAATGTTAAATATCATTAAATTATAAGCACCTATATGCATTGAAGTACAGCAACTATATAAGCTTTCAGAGTCATATAGGCATGAGTTTAGCTTCTATGCATTCTAAGTTATTTCATTTGTTTACTATGGCATATTAAGACATTAAAAATCATTATAACTTTTACATTTTATAAGTTACATCTTAAATAAGTAAATTATTATAAAGAAAAACTCACATTTTGTTGTCATACAGTTCGTTTTTCATCACAATACCACATTTACAGCAGTTCTACTTCCTGAAACTGGTTTACTTCTTGAATTTGCAACATGTCTGTGTGAAATCAGGGGTCAAAGTTCAAAATGGCTGCTTTTAGCTTCTCTGTGCATTTGCTGAATGTTGAAGCTTTTAAATCGGCTCGAGGACACTATTCACGAGGATACCTATAACTAAAATTGTCTCTTATAACATTCTGGTGGGAATTTTAGTAAAAGTAAGTGACAAACATTCATTTTGAATGTAAAAGGATTTATACAGTGTAAAACCTTCTTGAAGCACTCCACAAGTCATTGCAGTCTCTATGGCAGTGAAACCAAGCCTTAAATTATCTAACATAAACATTTCTTATATTTATGTGTCCCATTTCATTTTCTCATTCAAAGTATGTTACAAACACACATCAGTATTATCAAAACCTTGTTACTTCTTAAAAAAAAAAAAAACTACCTACATATATATTTACTTGCTGTTTCTTTTAGTAAAGTAAAACCTGAAACACATTACTTACAACTGCTTTAGTTCTAGTCAACTACAGTTATATCATAACTTATTATTTGATATTATGTGTTTAAGCAATTTAATCATAGTATAATATAAAGCAGTTTTATTTAAACAAAATAAATAATTTTAAAGAGATAATATTTTATTTTTCCCCCTTTTTCCTTTTTTTCATCTTTCCCCCCTCTCTGCCCTCCCTCCCCCTCCCATATGTGTTCAATTTAAATAGAGTACTATTATTTAAAATAAAGAAAGAAAGAAATATATAACATATTACTAACCTTAGGTCTCTTAGTTACAGAAGAGAAACAAGTTGATTTATATCAGGTTATTTGTTCCTCATGAAAGTTTGATTATCCATAAAACAAACTTCAGTTCTTGCACATTAGTATAACTTTGTACAAATCATTAAGATATTTATGGTTTTCTTATAAATGCAGAAACTGTAATTAAAGAGTTCAAAGAAATATAAAACATGTCATTTGTTTTTTAGTCTTTTTTGTTTCTCTGATGTCTTCCAAGATGTTCCTGTTGCCATTCTTTTTAACGAAGGACTTGCCCATTCCATATCCTCTATTTTGTCTAGTATTTTATTTTTTTTAATATATACCAAAGCAGAGTCCAGGTCTTCAAAAATTTTAGGGCCATCAGGTAAAAAGATTTTCAGATTGGAAGGAAATAAAAGATTACTTTTGAACTGCGCTTTCTTAAGCTCTCTTATTAATGGTAAAAAGACCTTTCTTTTTGATATTACCAAAGAGGAACAGTCATTGTCAAAGCGCACAGTTGCTTCATTAATTTTTATAGGTGATTTGGCCCATGCAGATTTTAATACCATCTCCTTGTCATAAGATGATAAAAATCTTACAATAACTGATCTAGGATAATTTTTTTTTTGTATTAGAAATGGATAAAGACCTGTGGGCTCTTTCAATGCCAAAAGAAAATGCCTCTGACAGATCTAAAGTATTGGGAAGCCAAGTGTTTAAAAAAGATGTAATGTTATTACCTTCTATATTTTCTGGCAGCCCAAAGATCCTTATATTGTTACGTCTGGATCTGTTTTCCAAGTCATCTAGTTTGGATTGAAGGTGAGTGTTTTGTCTCAATAAAAAAATCAATGTTCATTTTTTTCTTCCTTAATTCTGTTGTCCATATCATTAAGTGCCTCTTCTATACCTGTTATCTGGGATTTCTGATGTTGTAGATCTTGGTGTAGCACATCCATTTGTTTTGTGGTTTTCTCTATAAAATTGTCAATTTTAACATCCAGTCTGTCCATTTTAGTTGTTAGTTGCTGTATAGTTGATAATAATGTCTGAAGCTCTTTCTTAATGATGTAATCCTGACTGTTAGCCTTGCTGGAACTCATTCTGAACAGAAGTGATGAGAGAGAAATTTCCAAAAAGATTTCTGACAGGAAAGTCAGTTAAATTTTCTTTCTTTTTTGGATATTATTATAAGTAATGATAGTCCAAACGTTTTTAGAAAGAAAATTATTCCATTAGTTGAGTTTTGAAGTAATAATTTCCTGTTAATGTAGTTATGTTGGTAGAGCTGAAGTAATCTGCTGCTACCCTGTGTTCATCCTTGGCCACGCCCCAACACACCACTTTTAAAGACAGATAATGTAATAAATATTTTTTTCAAGAAAATATAACTACTAAGGTGTCAATGCAACAAAATAACATATTAAATAAACAAACAACACTAACAGAAGTGAAAGAGCAAATAAAAAAAATAAAAGATAATAAAGCTCCGGGACTGAATGGAATAATTCCTGAACTATATAAGATTTTTCCTGAATATATAATAAAGAAAATGATAAGTGCCATTACTATGGTTAAGCAAAAATGTACAACACCCCCGTCATGGAAATACTCAATTACCTCCCCATATTAAAACAAGGTAAGGACCCCAAATCTTGTGCTTCATATTGGCCAATTTCATTACTAAACACTGATTATAAAATGTTCATGACAATGTTAGATAACAGGATAAAGAAAAGATTACCTAAGCTAATACATAGTGATCAGACAGGGTTCATTCTTCATAGAAAAGTGCAAGATAACATTATTAAATTACTATCATTAATAGACATAGCATGCAAATACAAAAAAAACAACCATCTATCATCAGCCTAGACATAGAAAAGGTTTTCAATTCTATTAGATGGTGTTATCTACAAAGAATTCTGATTGGTTTTGAATTCTCCTCAGATTTTGTCAATGTATTAATGAAAATTTATAGTGGGGCACAAGCTTATGTGAAAATCGGATCATGTCTATCCTCACCACTAGAAATCCTCAAGGGAACTAGACAACGTTGTCCTTTGTCACTGTTATTGTTTGCTCTTTCAATGGAACCTTTTGCTATATATATATATATATATATATATATATATATATATATATATATATATATATATATATATATCAGAAACAAGCAAAATATAAAAGGCTTTCCAATTTATATTTTTAATAAGGACTATTGTCCTAAGATACAATTATTTGCTGATGATATGTTGTTAACTTTGGGTGATATTGCTGGTTCTTTCCATGATGTTATAATTACCTTAAGTAAGTATGAAAGAATTTCAGGACTTAAATTTAATCATAATAAATACAAAGCACACTAATTAACAAAAAGATTAACAAAAACCTAAGTGAGACTAGACTGTTTAATTGGGAGAATGGTGTATTAGAATATTTGGGTGTCAGTATAAAGAGTACATGAAGAGAGCCTTTTAAACTAGACTACAATAATTTAATAACCACCATTAGTGAACTAACCAAAAGATGGAATAAAATGTTCTTCACAATGGAGGGTAGGCTCTCTAATTAAAATGATAAGTTTACCTAAAATGTTGTTTTATATACAGTTAGTGATACTACCCCCTCCCAAAAACTTATTTCAAAAATGAGATTCCATGCTACTTAAATTTTTATGGTTGCCCTTAAAACCTAGGATTGCATATAAATGGCACATTACAGCTTTGGAACAGTAATGGGATAGCATTCCCTAGCTTATATCTTTATTCTAAATCAGTTATAACTTATAATTAATGTAATATTACATTGGATCACACCTACCTCTATATCTGGCTGGAAAACAATACATGAGATTCATATAACTGATGTCAGAACTACAGAAAAACAATTTAAGGAACAATATAGAATAAGTAGAGTTCATTGGCTTTTACGTGAATTTTGTTTATTTAATAAGAAGTTTGATCTTTTTTCTTATGGCATCAATCAAATATTTAATAACTTTAAAAATATAATTGATAGTAACATTAAAGGATTTCTATTTTTATATTCCTGTCGCATACTTCCCTGATTGCCTAGATTCTTTCAACATCAATGCAATGCAAAAATTAAAGGAAAATAATGTGATATTCTAGCATCAGTATTGAAAATAAGAGTATTAAATCACTAAACTCTCTTTTATGTAGTTTTGATAATAAAGACAGTTGGTTGTTTATACAACCTGGACATTTTTGATAGGTATAAAAAAAAAATAAGGACATAGGAAAGAAACAGAGAACTGATCTGGTACAATATCTATGCAAAGGAGAAAGCCAAATTAATCAATACAAAAAAAAAGAAGCTCCAAACATATTTGAAGAGAAATACATGCAACGGCATCCAGATATGGAACATTTCACAATACAAAAAATAAGATCACAAAGGAGGAACGTAGAACAGAAGATTAATAAAGTAGAAGTTAGAGAAATAAAAGCTGAAGTTATAGAGTACCTGCAAACTGAAGGATTTAGTGTAGAAAGTCTAACACACATTATGTCACAGCATGATGAAACAATGAGTCCCCCAAATAAAGAGAAACAGTAGGGGCAGGAGACATGTGAAGTAATATGGACATGGGAAAGAAAAAATATTTAATATGGTGTAATATTTATTCAAAGGTGAAAGCAAAACAAAGCAATACAAAAAGCAGCACCAAATATATCTGAAAAGAAATACAGGTAAATGCATCTGGATATGAAACATTTTACAAAACAAAAAATAAGAAAACAAAGAGTGAAAGTAGAAAGGAGGATTAGTAATAGAGAAGTTAAAGAAATAGAAACTGAAGTTATGTAGTACCTGCAAAGTGATGGATTTAGTATAGAAAATCTAACTCTGATAAAAGCGCAGCATGATTGAACAATGAGTCCTCAAATTAAGGAGAAACCAGTGGAGTGGGAAGCATCTGATTAGTTTCCATACTAAGTCATTTGGAGCCTTCAGTAGGAAAGCAGTACAAAAGTTCAGTTTGAGTTGCACAGCAAGGGAAGGATAGGAAACTGTGGCAACTCTGACACAATCAGTGTTGTAGAGTAATAGGCCAGTGAGTTCCCATATGAAAGAGTAATGGATGACACAGGATGAAGCTGAAGAGAATATGACAAAGGAAGATGTTCTGGAACATTCTGCAGAATGCCTGCAGGAAATGGAGAACAAGGAATGTGCCCTCAGTTTAGAAGAAAATGATCTAAGAGAGAGTTGCTCAATTTAATACAGATGGATAGACATATTAAGGTCAATGAAAGAAATAGATAACAGTAAGTCAATAAGAACCCAAAATGTTAGAAGTCTGATAAAACAAATGAACACAGTAATATAGACTGTCCACAGAAATTTGTGTGATACAACAGAAGTAAATGTGAGATGATCACTGTGCAGCTAAATTAATAACAGATAAAGTCTTACCACAAAAACAATAAGGGAAAGGAATGGGAAATATCAAATGCCATAATGGAAATATCAACTACAGAAACTATAACACAAGAAGTGTCACTGATAGAAGAGTACAGAAGAGGGAACAGATCAATAAAACTATTCAGAAAAATAGATGTGATAAAAGAAATGTGCAGCATCAGAACAGACCATACACTATTGCAAGTAATAAGCTTAAGATAACAGCACAGGCAAAAAACATAGAAAATATGCTGATAAATATAAAAGAAAAGTACAAAATAAGCAATTTATTGATGACCCAAAAAATGTAATAGAGAATTGAGAAACAAGGCAAAAGGAATAGAAACACCACCAAAAAAGAAGAAACAGACACATTTTGGAGAAATATCTATGAAGATCCTATGTAACGTAACAAAGATGTTGAATGGATAGAAGTAAAACAAAAGAATACGAAGTTCAAATGTACAGGATATGAAATGAGATGTAATAACTGCCAGAGAAATTAAAGCAAAAGTAAGAAAACTTCTTAAATGGAAAACCCCAGGCCCAGATGCAGAAAGTAACTTCTGGCTAAAAGTATTATCATCTTCATATGAAGTATGTGAGTAAACACTATCAATATGCTCACCCCAAAGAGATGCCAACCTGGTTAACAACAGTAAAAATGATATTCCTCCTTAAGAGTGAATCTGCAAGATATCCTCTAAGACCTGTTGAACAATAACTTGCCTTACAATGATGTATAAACTATACACTTGAATCAATGCCAACAGAATTTGATAGTTCTTTAGAAGAAAAGTCAATCATGGCAATAGAACAAAAGGGTAATAAAAAGTTGTATGGAACAACAAAGTGTAAAGAATTCTCATCTTCTTATGGATAATTTATCAGATGAGGAACTGAAAGCACAACCGCAAGTGGTCAAAACTTTCTCAGATGATATAAGAATGCCATTTACTCTTGAAAAAATGTGCAAAAGCAATGTATAAAGCAAGAAAGATACAGTGCCAAGAAGATATCCATCTGGGACAGGAATGTTTGTTTGTTTCTGTCTTTCGGCTTTTCCCGGTTCGGGGTCGCCACAGCGGAACTCCGGTTCACTAATCTTAAAGAATTTGAGCAGGAGGGAGTATATCAATATTTAGAAATTATTGAAAGATCAACCATGAAACATTAAGAAATGTGAATAAAACTTAGTAAGGAATATTTCAGAAGACTAAAATTAATATTGAAAACAGGCCTGACATCTAGGAACAAAGTCCAAGCTATAAACCAATTTGTTCTTCCTGATGTAACTTACAGTTTTGGGGTAACTGACTTGTCCCAAAAGTTATTGGATCACTTGGATAGGAAAAGAAAAATGCTTCATGCTTATCAAATGATTTATAAAAATCTGTGTATACTAAGATTATGTGTTCCTCATTCTGAAGGAGGTATGGGCCATATCTCTCAACTGTCCAGATTTTTTACCTCATATTTTTTGTCTCTTTCTTCAAAAATTTTGTTTTTCTGGAAAATCATTGGCAAACCATTGAGGATTGAAGTCAGAAAATAATGACACACATTTGAGTTTTAGACTTCATAGCCTTTATAAAATTCATGCTAATGCAAAACCTGTTGTTTGAAAGAGTAATATTTAAAATTTTCCCTACTTTTGAGCCTTTGTCCCCTCACTATTTAAGACTTTTTTCAGATTTATTTCTCAAAGAGGTTGAGAGGTATGGTATGGATCTCCTTGAAATTGATTCTATGTATAGATCTGCAGTTGTAGGACTGCATACATATCTGCTGACCTCACAAAATCCAAACATTATAACATGAGCATTGCAAGTCTAAGATGACTTCCCTGCTTAGTTTAGCAAAATCATATCAGTGTTAAGCAGAATGGAAATCATCCCTCAATTAGATAAAAATCAGGAAGCAACTGAATGTACCAAAAAAAAAACACAATAAAGAATATAAGGTGAAGGATCAGATGTGAAGGCAAGAAATGTGGAAATGCATAAATACAGTTGAAAGCACAGAAAACTCCTAGAACAACCTTGTGTTGATCAGGGTCTAATGCAGGAATGGTTAAGGATAGGTGAATTTAAACCAAAAGATGAAAGGTTAATATTGGTCACCCAGGATAGGTTCACAAAGTTCACTGAATGCATTGGAGAAACAGATTTTGTAAAACAGAATTGGAAACAGCCATACATCTTTTTGCTGGGTGTGATTCACTAATAGCAGAAAGCCTGTATACTGAAAGGCATAATAATGTGATAAGACTATTGCACTGTGGATTGTGCAAGCATTATAATATTGAAGTAGCTGAGAAACATTGGAAATATGAGCCACAAAGCAGTATAGAAAATGATGAAGTTTGTATCACATGGGATCACCCATCATCAACAGTTCAAAAATAGATGTGAGAAAACCAGATATAGTAATTCAAGAAAAGAAAACAAAGTAGCAATGATCATTGAAATTGTTGCACCTAGTAATTACAGTGTCTTACATACAGACACAAAGTCATAAAATACCATGATTTGCAGGCAGAAATAAGGGCAATGTGGAAGGAGGATACCCAGACAACTGCAACAGTAGTAGGAGCAACTGGTCTCATAAAAAAGTAATTTACAGTCATATTTAGATATGTTACCAGTAAACATAACTCCGTATGATCAAAGATTGAAACAATACTAATTTCATGAATGGCAATCATACTTTCACTTGGGTTCCATTCCTATTATGGTATTAGAAACCCAAAAGACTTGGAAAATTAATCCTAGATTGTCTATTGTAGCTTCATGCATAGTTTTATGAACTGGGACTGTGGTCATATACCATATTCTCAGTGCTTATTATTTTATTCACATGCTATTCCAGAAAGCTAGCACATGTCTAAGATAGCACACAGCACTTGCTGTTTGTTATAATTTGCTATATAAGAACATTAATATCAAGTCAATTGTGTTATGGCCCATTCTGATTAAATGTACACTGTAGAACCATGTTATGTGCTCTCTCCAAGTCTAGGAAAGACCAGTTGCACTCTTTCCTCACATCTAGTTTCTTCTCAGCTATCTGTCTCACTGCAAGCATCCGGTCATTGTGCTGCATCCTGATCTAAATCTGAAATCCTCATCTCCCATCTTACTTTCTCCTACTCTGCATACTTACTTATCAGTCACCCTCTGCAGAACTTTCATGCAATTTATATGTGTTTGATACCTCTATAATGCCCACTGTTGTGAATGTCTCCTTTTTTGTCATACATTGGCAGTAGTATAATTATTCTCCAATCATCTGGGATAAGCCTTTCTCAACATACTACTATGAGTACCCTCAGGAGGCATTTCTCCCCTAAACAGATAATCTCTGGATCATATCTGTAGTGACTTCATATGATCCTGCTGATTTTCCTCACATCATTTTCTTTAGTGCTGTCCTGATGAATGTATTACTATTTCCCTTTATGACAATCAGAAAAGCTGTTGTATTACATTTATCCTGTAAATCATCTGCATGCAATTTTCTGAGTGGACTGCAGGTTGTGCAGCCCAGCCTGACTATATGCATAGAAATAATTTTCCCCAGAATATTTTGATGTAGTTGCAGGTCTCTTTGCTTATAATGTTATGAGGATAACTGAATCAATTACTATTGGCTTACCCTTTGAAAGTAAAAGTGGTCATTTATTAATAATGCTTTTGATTTTTTTTTCCTAAAGGCAGACAACATGGAAACTACCTTTAAAAACATAACACTTTGATATATGGACACCTTTCAAACTGTTTATAAGCAACTGTGATTATGATCACTGAAATATAGCTTGTATGCTGTCAAACTCTTATAAGGCTTGTTTGACAACACCTCAAAGTCGGTGCCTAAATGAGCTGTCCTGTATGTGCCATCTGTCTTTTGACACTGCTTCCTTGATCTCTGGGTGGCTTTTGATACCATGGACCCATGCATTCAATACAGAAAACCTAAAATGTTTTGTTGGTTTTATTGGAATAGTTTTATAAAGGATGCTGTTCAAACTTAGTTCCTCTGTACATCTCCTAATTTGCTGCTTGATGCCTCAGGATCTGTTTGGTCTCCCCTTTAATTCATAATTGGCATATTGCTTCTAAAGGAGGTCAGTTGCTTCTGATGGTATATATAGCAGGAATGAAAAAATATTTGCTAGAAAGATATTGCCAAGGATGAAATGGTTGTTAAGGTCATTCATTCTTTGTGGGTGCAATACCATGTGAGATTTTTCATTAGCATAACCACTGGTTATATTATTTAATTAGTCATCTGCTGATATATTCTACAGTATCTTATTTTCTGTAAATAGTGTATAGTCATAGTTTTTTTTCCAACCAAACTATATACTGGCATATTTTGACATTTGTCTACTGTCTCTACATTATACTGCACACATTCATAGGATCATATGAAGTTATTAAGCTAATGGCCTGAAGGCCCTGACAAGCCTAGTCAAATTTACCCTTGTTTCCACAATCAACATCTATTGCCCCTATCCAAGAGGGACACAGGCAGAACCCCAGGGTGAATTTATGGTTGGGGTTACCTATACAATCATCCAGATTGCATTTGAAGAATGCTAATGAGGTGTTCTGTTTCATAAATATATTTCATATATATATATATATATATATATATATATATATATATATATATATATATATATACATATATATATTTCCCCCCCACACATACATATTAATTCCATAAGAACGTCTTGCTGCTACTTTTTTCATGAGAGCTGCTGATATAGTTTATATATGCAGTAAAGACACTGCATGAGCTCCTCATTCCTTCATTCAAACCAAAATGTAGAGTGAATAGGAACAAAATGAAAGCCAAATTTTCATATGGCCATTTATTTTTTTAATTTCAAGTCAGTGGCTAGTGCATTACTAGTATACAAAGTACTGATGTTAAGTTGTCTATCTAGCCTTCATTCTTGCTGGATGGGTTCAGAGCCGAACCTCAGCTCTGACACGGCCTTTTACTAAAGCTCGAGAGCTATTTACCAGCTCGAGGCCTCCCCTTATCCCACAATGCTAGGCGTCAGATACCAAGATCTCATTTGCCACTTCAGCTACGAGGTTGCTTTTTTTACTGGCTAGAGGTCGTATAATTCTTTTATTACTTCTTATAGTCAGGATTGTTAAAATTTTTAGATAGTTTTTGCTATTAGTTTAATCTAATCTTGTAACCCCTTTAGATCCCACTTAAAAAAACTTTTTTCCTGTCATTACAGAGCCCTCCCCCCTTCCCTATTCAGGGTAGTGTTAGGCCATTCTATTCTTTTTATATATATTGTATTATATATTGTATTATATATACATAGATAATTGTTGTTAGTGTAACTGTTAGTTATAGTGTTTTTTTTTTTTGATATCCTTATTCTTATCTAGTGCTTGTGTGTGTGTTTACTGTTTTAGGGCACTAGTTAAATTTTTTCCTTGGTATCTCTTTGTAATGTCTAAAGATGCCAAGGTTTCAGGTTTCAAGAAGTGTGACTTATGCTGTCAGAAGATGTCTCTGACAGACGGTCACACTTCTTGTGTTTATTGTTTGGGCCCCCTACACCTGCAGGACTCTCGGACTGAAGGCATGACAGACCGAACAAGAGTCCTCGTTGGCTCCGATCTTTTCATTGGTTCCATCCTTGGAGGGATCCGGGCGCCAAGACTCCCTCATCAGCTCCGAGGGGGCGAGTGGCATCGGACCCTTGTCCGACCCCATTCTCCCTCTCGGGGCCTTGGCGCAGGTGAGCTCGGCCCCGACATCGGCCTCAGAGCCATCCCTCTCGGTGCTGGAAGGGGTTCATGTCTCTTTGGAGTGGGGACCATCTCTGCCTGATAGGGGCGCCTTTGAGGTTATGAGGAGCGTGCTGACTCCAGTGACGGCTCCACGATCGACACCTTCGGCTCCTCCCCTCATGGTGCCTGCGTCTGTCTCTGTCCACCCTCCTGACCCCAAGTGTGGAAAACAGGTGCTCCACGTAGCCCCATTGGGGGTATCTTCCTCTTCCAAGGCCTCTCCTGATCATTCAGGGGAGCCCCCTCGGAAGAGAAAATGTAAGAGGAAACATGTTGACCCCCCTGAGTCAGTCACCTCGGACACCGACTTGGAGGATTCGGAAGGGTCCCAAAGGTCCCCCTCTGAGTATGTATCCTTTTCAGACATCCTTGAGATCCTAAGGCAGAGGGGGAACTGGACTGGCCTTAATCCTTCTGAGGATGAGTCAGTGTACCTGGACGTGTTTGGTTCTCACCCTTCCACCTCCTGGGTGTCTCCGCCTTTCAACCCATTCATGGAAGTGGTGGCTCGGAAGGCATGGACGGCCCTGGACACAGTGGAACCAACTCCCCACAGGCCCACAAAATTCATCACAGCCCTGTCCGATAAACAGTTTCTTACAAAGGGTGTCCCTGTTGATGCCATAGTGGTTGCAGCAGCCACTAAGAAGGAGCTGGCTGACCCTTCTGTGCCTGTCCATCCACCTAATAAAGAATCTAGGACAATGGACAGGTACGGGAAGTGGATATTTTCTTCAGCGACCTTTTCCATGCAGTCGCTGAACTATCTGTGCCATTTCACCCACCTTCAAAGGGATCTCCTTAAGGAATTGGGTGATACCCTTCAGGATCCATCTGCTGCGGAGTCTCAGGAAAAGATTAACTGCCAGCTGGCAACCCTTAACTCTATAGTTAACTCCTCCATGAGGCTCATTTCTTATGCAGCTGATGGGGCGAGTAGGGCTGCAGACACAGGCATGGCTTTGAGAAGACATGCCTGGATGCGGTTATGTAACTTTGCTGACCCCTTTAAGGCGTCCTTCACCAATACCCCTTTGGATGGTTTGGCTTTGTTTGGACCACAGGTGAAGGATACACTTATCAGGTGTGAGCAGGAAGGCAAGACTCTCTCTGCTGTGGGAGTCCATTTTTCTACTTCCTCTAGACCATACCCCAAAGGTCAGAAGAGTGGAAAAATGTGGTTTTGCAAACCCCAGGGAGTCATGCCTGCCACACGTGGTGAGTTTCCATCCAGAGGCAGAGGAGGGAACAACAATAGACGCTGCCTGAGGGGCAGAGGGGGTCCACAAAATCAGGGTAGCAGGGACTCCTTCTTTGACAAACCCTTTCAGCACCCCTGAGGGACTGCCCGACTGTCCACCTTCAGAGGCAGTCGGGGGAAGATTGTCACTGTACCCAGAAGCCTGGCAACTCCTCACACAAGACAAATGAGTACAGTCGATCATATCCGAGGGTTACAAAATCCCCTTTGTCCACATCCCCATACAAACAAACAAGTCCCATCCAGATGTTCCACTCAGTCTAAGGGAACAAGCAGTTCTAGATATTTCAAAACTGCTAGAAAAAAAGAGCCATCCAACCAGTCCCAGCAGACCAGCAAGGATTCGGGATTTACTCCAAGTTCTTTTTGGTACCAAAAAAGACAGGGGACTGGAGACCCATTTTGGATCTCAGCAGGTTAAACAAATCTGTTCAAAGAACAAAATTCCGGATGGTCATGCTTCAGTCCATTCTACCCTTTTTGGGTCAGGACAATTGGATGTGCTCTATAGACCTTCAGGATGCATACTACCATATCAAAATGGACAGATACTCCAGAATGTTCCTCCGCTTCTGGCTGGGAGCCAGTCACTATCAATTCAGAGCCCTGCCCTCTGGTCTCACCACAGCCCGCAGGGTATTCATCAAATGCATGGCAGTGGTTACAGCTCACCTGAGACGGCGAGGATTCCAGGTGTTTCCATATTTAGATGACTGGCTCCTAATTGCTTCCACCAGGCATCAGCTAATCCAAGCCAGGGATTATACCATACAAACTTGCTCCGAGCTAGGTATCTCTATAAACTACGAAAAGTCTGCATTGTCACCTTGTCAATCTATAACCTTTATAGGTGCCATATTAAATACAAAAGAACTGTCGGCAAAACTTCCATTAGAAAGAGTATTAGACATACGCCGACATGTTCAAACATTACTACAGTGCAAAAGAATTCAGGCCAGATTTGTACTGAAAACCTTGGGTCTCATGGCAGCAGCAATCACATTACTTCCCCTGGCTCGATTTCACATGCGGATTCTTCAATGGATGCTTTTTACCCAATGGTCCTTCCAACAGCTTCCGATGTCTCACAACATAATAATCACCCAATCATGCAAAGACCATCTCTCTTGGTGGATGGTCTCCCCTCAACTTTTTCAGGGCAGACAGTTTGTCCTTCCTCCTCCGGTTGCTATGGTGACGACGGATGCCTCCCTGATTGGGTGGGGGGGGGGCAATTTCAGGGCAGGACTGTCCAGGGCACTTGGCAACCCCTAAAGTACCACCTGCACATAAATGTCTTGGAGATGAGAGTGGTACTTTTAGCGTTGCGAGCTCTTCAGGACTCCCTACCTAATCGGGACTATTGCAGTTCAGACAGACAATATGTCAGTAGTCTGGTACATCAACAAGCAGGGCGGAACCAGGTCCTATCCCTTATGTCGATATGCACTCAGACTTTGGTAGTGGGTGATCTCTTCTCAATGGTTTCTGATAGCAATGCACATCCCCGGGAAATCCAACATCATAGCGGACAGGCTAAGCAGAGCAATTCTTATGCCTCACGAGTGGTCTCTCAATCAGTCAGTAGCGGAAAAAATTTTCTGCAGATGGGGTCAACCTTGCTGCGACCTTTTTGCAACCCCTCTCAACAGCAAGTGCAGCGACTTCTTCACTCTCTTTCCCCTCCCAGGCCATTCCCCCAGAGATGCTCTAGTTCACGATTGGCCCCAGGGTCTTCTCTATGCATTTCCTCCCTTTCACTTAATTCCAAAACTGATTCAGAAAGCGACCGCTTTGGGATCCAGGATGATCCTCATTGCTCCTTACTGGCCTCGACAAATTTGGTTCCCATTCCTGCATCATCACCTGCTAGAGCAGCCCTTGAATCTGGACCCAGTGCCAGACCTCTTGATCCATCAGTCGGGTGAGCTGCACCAGTCCCTTCACTCTCTCAACCTCACAGCTTGGTTGCTCCACTTTCAAACTTAGCCAGGCTTCCACATATTTCTCAGTCAGTGAGTGAAATCATACTTTCTTCGCATAAAAGTCTTCTACCAGGAAGACTTATGCTAGTAAGTGGAAACGTTTTTCCCCTCTGGGCAGAGGCCAGGAATATAGACCCCTTTACAGCCCCTGTCCATAACATGTTGGATTTTTTAGCGGAACTTTTTCGAGCAGGTTCCTCGTCTGCCACCATTAGGGTCCAATTGGCTGCTATTGCTAATTTTCATGTTGGTCTATCAGAGTCCAGTATCATGTCCCACAAACTGTGTAAGGCCTTTCTTAAGGGGACTATTTTACTTAGACCCCTGGTTAAAGATCCCCTCCTCATTGGGATTAGAACTTGATATTAACTTCATTGATACTCCCTCCTTTAGAACCTGTGGCTTCTTGTTCCTTAAAGTTACTCTCCTGGAAGACTCTCTTCTTAGTTGCCATCACCTCAGCCAGAAGAGTATCGGAACTTAAAGCCCTTTGTATTCACCCTCCTTATCTTATTTTTCACAAAGATCAATCAGGCTATTGATCTTCCTGTCTTTTTTCCCAATTATTCAAACAGAGCTGAACAAAAGTTACACTATTTGGATGTTCACAGGCAATTACGCTTTTATTTGGATAGGACCAAGCAGACAAAAAAATCAGATCAACTCTTCCTGTCCTATGCTGAGGGCAAGCAGGGCCTACCAGTTTCTAAGGTAACCTTGTCCAGTTGGTTGGCCTCTATTATTACCTTGATCTACCAACTGAGACATAAGGAACTCCCTACAAAACCAAAAGCTCATTCCACCAGAGCATTGGCTACGTCGGTAGCTTTTCAGGCTAGACTTCCAATGGAATCTATTTGTGCTGCAGCCACATGGGCCACTCCTCATACCTTCATTTCACATTATAAGTTGGATGTGGCCTCCAGGAGTCGAGCTGATTTTGGTTCCACTGTGCTCAAGAGTCTGTTTCGATGAGCCACCCAGGGCTAAGGTGCTAGGGACGCTGTACCATCCAGCAAGAATGAAGGCGAGATAGACAACTTAACATTAAGAAGTTATGTACCTACCATAACGTTCCATGTTAGTTGTCTTCATCTCGCCTTCTTTCTTGCGTCCCACCCTCCATCCCCCTAGCCTGGTCAGGACCGAGAGGAATCTCTTTTTGAGACCTTCCTATGGTTGACTCCTTCTTAGGTTACGTCCTCCTCTGCTTGTAGCACTGTAGGTAAACCTTATGGTGGAAATTGGTGTTTGTTCCTCGGTGTTAGCTCTACCTAACGAGATCTGGGTATCTGATGCCTAGCATTGTGGGATAAGGGGAGGCCTCGAGCCAGTAAATAGCTCTCGAGCTTTAGTAAAAGGCCGAGTCGGAGCCGAACCCATCCAGCAAAAAAGAAGGCGAGATGAAGACAATTAACATGGAACGTTATGGTAGGTACATAACTTCTTATATATGTTGGTAGGATTCCCTGCAAATTCATGAAATCTAACATAATGAATTACAGGTCATAATGATTCACTGCATGAATTATATGTTTTCTTTAAACTGGTTCAGTTTGTTTAATGGAACAGTGTGAGTGATTCTCTCCAGTAACTGCTAACTAACTAAGTAACTCACTAAGTATTTCTCTTTTCACAGTAATTGTTTATATGTGTAAGTACATATGGTGAGGGAAGTCCCATAATGGGAAGATGGGAGTGTTGTCTCTGTCAAAAATATTGATTTTAGTGTTTTGTGACCAGTTGTTAACACTACTTTTTTAATAAAAATGATGCTGCTCTTAGACTGTGACTTTTTCATTATATGGAGTCTTTAAGCTATTTATTGTAAAACTGAATGACAGTGCAGACATATTTGATGATCTGCTCTTCAAAAGTCTGTTGTCTAATACTTCTCCTACAAAGGTAACCCTCACAACGATAATTCAAGTTCTATTTCCAGAAGTCTTCTTTGTTTAAGATTAGCATGTCTTGCAGAATCGCATGTAAAATGGAGTTCACATCAATGCATTCACATTTCCGCATATTCAGAGTGATATTTACAATGAAGTGGTAACTAACAGGTGGACAGGAGACTTCTTATAGCAGTGAGAGTATTGGTACATTAGGATGAATATATATTATTGTCTCTACCTTTTTCAAATATTCTCAAAAATAATTTTGCCATTTTTGAGCTTAGCTTAAATGCATGGTGTATCTTGCAGGTGTCAGTGCAGACACTATCCTACCATCCGTAGAGTATAAAGTGGACAAGGTTTAAACCTGTCATGTTAATTTTAAGAGACTGAGCTTCACAGTCCAAGTTCCTTCTAGAAAGTCACTGATTGCTGTATATCCACTAGTAGTGTTTCAATTCATCTAGGCATTTTTTTTCTTTTCTCCTGGGTAGTTCAAATGCAACGTTTGTAAGAAATAACTAAGAGAAGCTGTAGGTGGTCTTCAGGTGGTATAACCTGACTGATCCCCTGCAAAGAAAAAAAAATCTGAGTTTCATCTAGATGGTCTGTATCTTCTGGTAGAAGTGTCAGGGGAAACTTTAAACTCAACAAAATGTGTGCAGATATATTCATTTCCTTGAGAGAAGAGATAACTGGCCAGACAGATCTTTACGAATCAATCCTTCATTCTCCCTTGCTTTGATCCCTGTAACTGAGCAGCTTGTTTCTATTTCATTGCCCAGCTTCCATCCTTGGCTTTTTAAATATCATCCATGTAGACTGAATTAAGGCATGATAACATTGTATGCTAATATGCCCAATCTCTAATCCATCCAGCAATGCATCAAGTGGCATCTGTTTGTCATCCACTGCTCAGACAGACTGATGGACTTGGTATATGGGAAATAACTCCATTAAAAGGAAAGGGTAAAATAAATAAACTGAAAGGAAGTTGGTAAAAGAAGCCAGGAGTTCCAACCTGAACACAAACTTCAACTCTGACACAACAAAAACACAATTTTTAAAGTAAATTTCTTGGTTCACCCTTATTGCCAGCCATGCCACATGTCCATGAGTCCTTCCTGATTTTTTGCAATGAACATTCCTGGCATTTGATCAGCTTGACCCCTCCATGATCTAAGGACTCACAGAGAATGGAGTTTCTGGGTGAAAAACTTTCTGGAAATTGTCATAGTACAGTAGGAAGAGGGAAAATTCCAATTTTCAAGATTTTATATATATATATATATATATATATATATATATATATATATATATATATATGAGAGAGAGAGAGAAAACTATGGATATAAATATAAATGCAAATACAGGGCCCCCCTCATGGACAGGTCTGGTTCCCAGTGGTGTGTGATAGCCATATATGAGAAAACAAAGTGCTCTAATTGTCTGTAGGTTGGAAGCTTGAATTGTTCACTATTGGAAAAGCAAGCTACCACCCCACATCTCCCACTGGAAAAAAAGACCTGCTTGAAAAGTTACAAGACTCAACTCTATACTCTTCCAACTCAGAGAAGTTGGAAGCCTGACCTGTTCACTATTGGCAAAGCAAGCTACCACCCCCCATCTCCCACTGGAAAAAAGACCTGCTTGAAACGTTACAAGACTCAACTCTATACTCTTCCACCTCAGTGAAGTATGTGTAGTAGATTAATATTCCCAGCTGTAATTATCTTTGATGTTTGTAAGGCCACCTGAACCAGACTTCTGCCTCCCCCCATCCCAGACACTCCAATGACCTAACTAGCTTCTCTCATAGTTTTCACCACTTACTTATTCTCCTCACTGACCTTACTTATCAATTATCTACTTAGTATTTAACTGTTTTTCTCTTACTATCCCTTCCATCTTCATCCCCCAACCCTCCCAACACCCAGTCTGCCTCCTCTGTCCTACACACTTAATCTCACCCTTTAAACTTGCCCTGCTGTACTTTGCTAGCCTGCTCTCTCACTGAAACCCCACACTCTCGTCTTTAGAATGTTACGACAGCTTACCCAGCTCTTTCTGCTGCACCACACATTGTTTTTCTAATATCTGGCTACCTGCTGTATCCAGGTCCAACCTGCTCCATTCGCCATCGCTATGCTTGGGCTCACTCCACTCCACTACCCTACCCCCATTCACACCCATCCCCACATCAATTTTCTTTATAGCTAACCACCACAACCCCACCTCCTCACACCCTCTCTTCCTGCTCTATTTCTCCAATCAAAATACACTTCTTCCACCTAACCTCTATAACCTTAACCTTTCATTACCTCTCCCACCTTCCTCCTCCCCTGTTCTGAACACTTACTTTATCACTTCCAGTTGTACTCCATCTGCCCTCCCATTCCATCTCAAGCACACACTCCCCTCTTCACTCTCTCTGTACCCCTATTCCCTCTACTCACACCTCACTACTCTCCACACCATCGTGACCTTTTCTGCCCCTTCCTCCTCTTTCCTCCCCATATAATTATCCTTCCTTCTACTGCTCACCTCTCATCTTCTTTCCACACTCATCTCACCCTCCATCCTAGTTCCCCACCTTCCTCTTACTACACAACTCGCTCCAACACACACCACTCCTTCACTATATCACCCTCACTCTTTTCATTATATGATTTCCACTTGCCCAAAATTAAACTACCTCCCACAACTACCACACCTAACCATGTAAAACTGAAATTAATCAACCCATACTCACTTGCATTCTCTCTCTCTCATTCATTCAACACCCTTCTACTCTCTGGTGACATTCACCCCAACCCAGGCCCTCAAGCTAAGCATACTGCTCCTTCCACTACCACACAAGCTCCCCTGAACACTGCCAAATATCCTCCTAAGCATCTCTCTTTCTTCTCTATCAACACTGACACTATCCTTAACAAAATTACAGAATTTCATTTGTGGATAACTCAGTACTTTCCCAACATAGTCACTCTCTCAGAGACCTAGCTTAAACCACACAACTCTGACAAAGAATTCCTCCCCCCAGGATACAACATTCTCCACCTAGACAGAACCCATAAGGAAGGAGGTGGTGTAGCTATTCTATATTCCAACCACCTAACCCTAACCCCGCCACCCAATCCACCTCCCTCCTTCTTCCCTGCCGAGCTTCTAATAGCCAACTTTAAACCCAATCCCCACAAGACCATAACAGTAGCTGCCATCTCCATACTACCTGGTGACAACATACCCATACTAGAACAGATTCTAAACTGGTTATCTGACCACATCCCCAGTGAAACCATTATACTGGGTGATGTTAATATCAATTGGCTTACCCTTACCAGTAAATCACCTTCCACCAGCATAAACCTATATGGTTTCACCCAGCTTATCTCCTCTCCCACATTCCCTAAAAAATCCACGAACTCTAGCTCCATCATTGACTGGATCCCCATTACCAATCCCAACCTATATCCTCACGGTGAAACACTACCTGACTCCATCAGTGATCACTGCCCCATACAAACCCTGCGAATCTCCCCCCACAATCCCAAGCCCCACAAATGCAAAGAATCCTGAAAACTCTCCGATTTTAACCTTGACACATTTAATCACACCCTTTCTCAAATTAACTGGACCTTCCTGTTTACATTACACCTTGATGATGCAATATCATTCTTTAACTCCACTTTTCTCAACATACTCAACTCCTTTGCCCCTCCACATACTGTCATAGTCAAATCCCACAACTCCTCCTTTGCTAACATACACAACCCATACTCTCATACAAAAAAAGAGACTCTGCATGGAAACTCTGATCCATGACTAAATCTCCATGCCACTTCCAAGCCTACAGGGAACTCCAAAATCTCACCAAAAAGAAATTAATCAAGACAAAAAGAATTTCTATCACCAGCCTCAGTCCTCACAATCCAGTAACCCAAAACAATTATGGAACACTATCAACCAAATTCTCCACCCAGGTAATCCACCAACACCCAGTCCCTGCCCCAACAACTCATCCCTCGAAACTGCCTCCTCCTTT
This sequence comes from Protopterus annectens, assembly GCF_019279795.1. Classification (NCBI taxonomy): domain Eukaryota; kingdom Metazoa; phylum Chordata; order Ceratodontiformes; family Protopteridae; genus Protopterus; species Protopterus annectens. The sequence continues at coordinate 574,095,325 of NC_056750.1, read as the reverse complement.
AAGTCCTACTTCATCAACACAATAAGTCAACTAATGCAGAATTATCCCCCACCCCACCACCCACTCATTACAACACCTCAAGATAACTCCCTCCTTTCCCTAAAAACAGTCCCTACTAGCTACATTAAAAAACTCCTCTTCATGCTCAAACCCTGCTCCTCATTAGCAAACAACCTACAATCTCTCTTCCTAAAATACACTGCACCATCCATAGCATACTCGTTTCCATCCTAATTAAGCGCTCTATCACAGAATCAACAGTTCCAACTCTTTGGAAAGGATTTTATACAATTCCTATACACAAAGGTGGTAATTCCTTAGAACTCTCAAATTTCCAACCAGTTGCTATACTTTCTCCCCTCTCCAAAGTCCTAGAACACTGTGTACACAAACAAATCATGGCCCACCTCCTACAGCACAACCTGATCACCCCTACCCAACATGGCTTTCTTCCACACCATAGCACCTCCACTGCTTTCATCTCCTTCACCAATACCATCTCCCTAGTCAGAGACAAGAACAAACTCATTTCTTGTCTATTCTTAGATCTGTCCAAAGCCTTTGCACTGTCTCATCCATTCCTTCTCTCAAAACTTTCTCAACTTAACCTTTACCCAACAACTATTTCTTCGTTAAGCAGCTACCTCTCAGACTGGCACCAATCTGTCAAATGGCTATTTGCTCTCTCTCCCTTTCTCCCTATTAAAACAGGTGTTCCACAGGGCTCCATCCTTGGCCCCTCCTTTTTAACATCTTTACTAATGAACTCTACAACTCTTGTCCCGTCATCCCTCATACAGTATGCAGATGACTCTACCATTATATCTATAGCTGATAACCCAACTGAACTACTAACCCTCACACAAACACCATTTAACCACACCAAAACTTGGCTAACTCAACACCATCTCATACCTAACACCCCAAAAAAAATGCTACTCTTTCTCCCAAAATCGCACTTCTCACTTAAATCCTCCTTCACCATCTCTTCACTCAACAACATAATAGCTCCAGAAACCCATACCAAGCTCCTCAGAGTAATCATGGATGACCAGCTGAAATTTGACCTTTACATTCACCACAGTATTAGGAAAACCCATCAAAAGCTTGGCATTCTTTATACAAATAAAAACATTCTCGCTCCTGAAACTAGAATAACTCTAGCCAATGCCTACCTCCTCCCCAACCTCTTCTATAGCACAGAAATCTATACTAACTTCCAGTCTACACTTCTCTCCAAACTTGAATCTACCTACAACAAAGTGGCTAGATTTAATGCAAACTTACCACCCAAATCTCACCACTGTCTGGCCTTCAAGTCACTACACTAGCTTGAGTTTCCAAACCACCTCAAATTTACCCAACTTCTCACTATCCACTCCATTCTCAACAAACCATCCGCCTGTCCAAGTCTCTCTTCACTAGTCTCCCTCTATACACCCACTCAATCACTTAGGAGCTCAGATCAACATCTGCTACAAATGTACACACCTAACAAAAGTGCAGGACAGAACTTATACAGCTACTCTCCAGCCATCCTCTGGAACAAGCTTCCCTTGACTCTAAGAAGCCTACCCCAGACCCACACTTTCAACATCTCCTTAAACACTACCTTACCCACCTCACAATTTGCCCCTGCAACTTCCCCCCTTGAACATATACACATCTTGGTCTCTTTACACCTCTCTCACCCTCCCTTCATCAGCCTACTATCCATCTCATCCTCCTTCACTACTACCTATCAACCCCCCTCTTCCCCACACGCCTCCTTCCTCCCACCCTTTACCTTTATACCTCATGGCCTGCTCTCTCCTACCTACCTCTTGTCAGTAAGTACATAACCTTTTCCAACTCTTCGAAAACTACCTATTTCATACTAGGACCCCCACAATTGCTAATCCATAAACCTATCAACTCATAATCAACCCTCTACACTAACTCTGCATACTTCCCCCCAAATCCCACTGCTCCTACCCCCCTACTTATCCTACTTATATCACCCTCAATTACCCTCCATCTGCTCGGACTCCACTACAACACTAAGCTGCTATCTAACTGTATCTGTGTTAAACTCTCACTTGCCTTCCCTATTTAAATGCAATTAACAATCATAACTCTATTTGTGTATTTAGCAAAATTTGTGTTCCACTATTTTTGCATTCTTCTATCGTCTATTGTGTAAATAGCAGATTTTTTTGTATTCTTCTACTGTACATTGGAGCTTTTCTCTCCAGGCCTCCACTGAAAAAGGGCTCTGTACCAGTCTGACTATCCCTGTTAACAAACGTCAAATAAATAAAATAAATAAAAATATGGGAGCAGTTACTATCATCAAATGAACTGTAGTTGAATCATAAATTACACTGATCACAGTTCTTCAAAGGGTAGTCCATCGAATGCAGGGGAATGGGAAGACAAGGACTTGCCTGCCTTTTCTCAATATTTGATGAGCAGTAATTCAATGGTTTCCAGTCAGTGTTTTGGGGTTCAAAGTATGTTTCAATGAAAAGAAATGTGTATTCATGTATTTGTATGTATATATCTATCTGGTTTCACTTTAGAATCTTGAACTACTGAAATATCGAATTTCAGTAGCTCGAAACCGAAGTCTCGAAAATGCACTTGCACAAAAGTGCAGAATCCCAAATGTGGAAATGCCGAATCCAGAAATGTCAAATCCGAAGTTGTGGAGGCGTGTACATGCGTGGGATTCCCTGTGTTCATGATGTGCGGTGTGGTATGTGGATGTAGCTGGAGATTCAGGTAAGTGATGTTTTACTTTGGATTTTGGCTAGGGATTTTAGGGTGTGTGAGTGTGTTTAGAGTTTTGAGGTGTGGGTAGGGTAGGTAAATAAGATTGTGAGTGTGTAAGTGTTGAGAGTGGTGGTATTTGTATGTATGTAATGAGTTTTTGTGCAAGGGGAGTGTAGAATGTGTAGTGGGTTTTTTTGTATGTTTGTGTTTTTAGTGCAATCTCGGAGTCAGTATAAGTAATGGGGGTGTGGGGTGCAGGGGGTCTGCGCATGTGTTTGTTTTATAGGTTCATAGGTTCATACTAGGCTATCTGCCCTGGGGCATTTATAAGCCTAGCCAGAATGTGTTTGGCCTTTGCCACCCATTTTAAATTAATTTTGCTATGCCCTTTTTCGAGGTTAGTATACTGTGCCTCTGTCTAACAGTGACACAGAAGTGATACCCAGGGTAAACCTATGATCTCCCATCCACTCATCATGATTCCTCTTGAAGAGAGTCAATGAGGGACTGCCTAACCTGGATGGGGATTATATTCCAGAGTGAAGGGAGCCTCTGGGTTATGAATCTGTCCCTCCAGCATGTCCTATTTATTTCAGGGCTGAGGTTCAAGTCTCTCAAGTGCGTAGCTCGATGGGATTTGGATTTTCTGAGGTACAGCATGTCCATTAATTCCAGGTTAGACATGGCTTTATACGTCAGGCACAGATCGCCTCTGAGCAGGCAGTATGGCACTGAGTAGAGCTGGAGTTTCTTTAACCAGGCAGCATATGGCATTTGTTTGAGCCCTTTGATCCTCTTGGTGAGGTACTTTTGGGGTCTTTCCAGTTGCTGCAGGTGTCTGATAAGGTACATCCCAAAAGGGGCATTGTACTCAATTATGGGCCTGATGAGGGATGAGTAAAGAGGCACGATGACCTCCCCTGATCTAGATATGAATCCCTTCATGATTAGGTGGGCTATATAAAATGTTTTTCTAACCACTTTGGCCACGTGGTTGTCAAATGAGAGATTGTTATCAACCTGGGTCCCCAGGTCCCTAATTACTTCTTCTGTACCTAATGGATTACCACCTATGTGGTAATTTGTGGGCACTTTGTTTTTGCCAAAGGGGATGACTATACACTTTTTAGCATTTAGCTTGAGGCCATGGCTCTGGTACCAGTTGTCTGTTTCTATGAGGCCCTTTTGGAGGATGCTTGTGTCAGCTGGAGAGTCAATTATGGCACCCAGTTTGCAGTCATCTGCGACCTTGGTCAGCCACAGTCCTTCCATGTTGGCCTGTACCTCTGAGAAATATATACTGAACAAGAGAGGTCCCAGGACTGAGCCTTGTGGGACTTCACTTGTAACTGGTTTGGAGTCTGACATGGCTCCAGCAATTCTAACCATGTGGGTTCTGTCCTTGAACCAGTTTGCAACCCATCTAGTGACATAGGGGTTTATATTTAAGCTGGTGAGCTTATCTATAATGCCCTAGTGGGGTACTGTATCGAAGGCTTTTGCGAGGTCCAGGTAGGCTGTGTGGACCACCTTCCCCTCGTCAATGGCCTTGGTGACTGTTTCAAATAAATCAACCAAGTTTAAGAGGCAGGATCTGCCCTTAACAAAGCCGAACTGGGTAGGATCCAGTGTCTGTAGGTCCCCAATATCTTTATTTATGAGGTCCATGATGATCCTTTCCATAGCTTTGCAGACCAAGCTAGTCAGGCTTATGGGGCGATAGTTTCTAGGATCCGTTGAGGCACCACCTTTGTGGAGAAGGACCACTGTTGCTGTACACCACTCTTTGGGTACATATCCTGTAATAAGGCTGAGATTGAACAGTAGTTTTATGTTTGGGTTTAGCTCTTCTTGGAGTTCATGCAGGACGCAGCCCAAAACACTGTCTGGTCCCATTGATGCTGTGTTTTTTGCTTTGGAGAGGGCGGCTCTTACCTGAGCATCTGAGATGTCAGGGGGGCAGCACTCTGCTGGGATAGATATTTGCCCTTTTGGTGGGGAGGGGGGGTAGTTTGCATTGAACCTGTCAGCTAGGATGTTGGCAGTGTCTGTGGGTTCGATGTATTTTTTGTCATTTTGGACTAATTCTGAGCATATCTGGGAATTCCCACCCAGGTTCCTAACATAACTAAAGAAAGGCTTGTGATTATCCTTAGTGTCCTGTGCAATTTTTCTCTCGAAGCTGGCCTTAGACGATTTTATGAGTGCCCGTAGTTTTATGCTAATACTGATCAGAGATGCCTTCTCTTTTTGGGATTTTGCTCTATCATGTAGTAGCTTCCTCCTTCTATTGTATAGTTTGTTTATGGCTGGGGTCCACCAGACAGGACGCCTGCCTTTGGAGGATTGGGTCTTGGTTTTATTTGGGATTGCATGATCCATGCATTCCTGAAGGTGTTCATAGAATGCGTTTATAAAGGATTCTGCGGTCTGGGCTGTATTTTCCACAGGCTCGGGGGCTTTGAAGGATTCCACCTCGGTTTTGAGGAGTGTGAAATTTGCTTTAGAGAAGTTTTTCACTGTGGTTTTCTGGGCAGGGGTGGGGTCGGGATGTGAATATCCAGTGAGATTAGTTTATGGTCTGATCTTACCAGTGAGGGATACACTTCTGATCTGGAGCATAGAGTCCCCATGTTGGTGATGATCAGGTCCAGTATGTTTTCCCCTCTTGTGGGAGTGGTAACAAGTTGTTCCATAGCATTTGAGTTTATAAATTCTAGGAACCTTTGGGCTAGGGTGTTGGAGCTAGAGTAATGCTCCCAGTGTATGTTTGGGTAGTTGAAGTCGCCCAATATAATGGTGTTTGGAGAGACCTTCATATTTTCCAGTGTTCTCAGGAAGGCCGAGTGGGGTTCCTGGGTTTGGGAGGGTGGTCTGTAGCAGGCTATAAACTGGAAAGCAGTTTTACCCACTGTTAGTTGCACATGGATAGTCTCTGATGCTTTGTGCTGTGCCACCAACCTGGAGGTGTGGGTATCTTTGAAGAATATTGATACTCCCCCTCCTTTTGTGGTTCGGTCCAAGTTTTGGGGCCGAAAAGCATGGTATGAGTATAACCTTGTAGTGCTGGGGTGCTCTCGGGAGCCTTGAACCAGGTTTCTGTTACTGCACAGATATTGATGTTCTCCATGCTAAGGAGAGTTTCGAGTGCATGCATCTTGAGATTTAGACTTCTGGCGTTGAGTAGCATTATTCTTAGTTTCTTATCCCTTGTGATACCTATGGAGGTGGGTTTGTCTTTTGAGCCTTGCCTAAAAAAGGCACTATGGGGGAAGCAAGAGCCTTTGCCAATATCCGAAAGCCCAGGGGTGACAGGTGCAAGCCATTCCTAGTGAAGCATCGTGGCTTGTCGAGTATGTCATCCCAGGCTGACAGGCATTGGATCCCCTTTGAATGACACCAATACTTAAGCCAGTTGTTGAAATTGATCATCTTGTCTTCATATTGTGACATCATTCTTGGTTAGGGTAAGATGCTACTCAAGGTCAGGGTCATACTGGCCTGGGTACATGCTCAGAGAGCTCCTCTATGTCTCTTTTCATGTAGTCCAGGGAGGTATGTCTCAGGTCATTCACACCAGCATGTACAATGACAGAGTCATATTTGTACTTGCTTTGGAGTGACATGAGTGCTTGTGTTATGTGGTGGATCCTAGCAACCGACAGGCAGCTGCACGTGACCTTCTCCTTGTTCAGCCTGGTGAGCGGGATGTCAGTGTGCCTGACGATAGAGTCACCTATTACAAGTGTATCAGGTGTGTTGTTTAGCCTTAAGGGCTGTGACTGTTCGGCACACTGGCTTTGTGAGCTATGTGTTGCATGCGTTTTGTTTTGGGGTAGCAGTTGCTTGGGTGTCTGCTTTGGAGGTCTCTGCTGCTTAGGCAGATTTTTATTTAGAGCCTCCGAGTATGTTTTTGTGTGTTTATGTGTTTGGTTTGCTGTCTTGGTAGGTCTATATGTGACTGGAATCGTAGTGAGTGTGGTTTCCTTCTCCTCCTGACTGGTTACACCAGTACTGAGTTGAGAGAGCTTAGCCTCCAGTTTGGCTATATGGTTGCATCTCTCATGTGTTGGAATTTGTTGGGAGGAGGAGAGGGTTGTCTGTGTACATGAGACAGTTGTAACATTGCATCAAGATTCCCAGATTCACCAGCTGGACCAGAGAGGAGATTGACAACTGACCTTTGGACATGCTAGAATAGTATTGGGAATTCCTTTATAATTGAAAAAAATGGCCAGTGGGGAACAAGGTACTCAAGGGGAGTTTGTGAGAGTGTAGTGCTTTTAATTTTGTTAGTGCTGACTTATATAATTGCTTTAGTGAGCAAGTGCCAGGTAACTTAAATGCAATGTGTTACAGGTAACTTAAATGCAAAAACGACAAATAGTAACTTTCTTTCAAGTGAAACAAGGAAATAAGTACAGTAAGCAATGCAGATATCATTAGGGATCCACAGAAGTGCTGAAAAGCTGCGTTTTAGGTGGAATTAGCATTTCAGGGAAATAACAAGCAAACAAACAACAGGCATACAAACAAAGCTAGATTCAACAGGCCTGGATCTAGTCTATGCTACAGCAAACAAGGTGTACCAATTTCAGTAACAGTTCAAATATGCAGGCACTATAAGCCTTTAACCAGAAATTCCCAGCTCAGAAGGGCAGAGTCCAGCCTCTCCTCCCACAAGAGTGCAGACCACAAACCTTCTTAATGTAAAACAACTGGTTTGAAGCCCAAGTGCTTAAACTAAAAGGCTTAGAATGAGTTACACCAAGCAGTAATAAATACAACTGAGTACTATTAAGATGACACAAAAGCAAAATAAAGTAGGAAGTAACACAAATACAGTAAAAGCAGATAAAAAAAAAAGATTTGAGTGAGCAAATGAGATGGGCCTAGGACTTACAGGACAGAAACAAGTGCAAATGCAAGCCTTCAAATCAGAAAGTTGAGAGAGATGGAAGACAGCCCAAACGGCCAATAATTACAAATTCTGGGCCAGAACCATTCCTTATGTGGTAGACAGGTTACCTAATGCTTACCACAGAAAGGCTTGGGGGGCTCAGAAGCTTACAAACAGTCCTGGATGCAGCAAATCTGTATCTGGAACACTAATTACAGGAAAGGTAGGAAACAGGCTTAAAATTTTTTTTTTCTTAGAAAAGTAGCAAAAACAGTAGTAAAAACAATTCACATGCAGTGCAAGCTGGCACACTTGAGTATGTAGCAATATTAGTCCACACACAGTTTGAAAAAATGTAATTAAATTAAAAAAGGACTCAAAGCAAGTGCAGAAAGGGATTATTAGGTAGAATGTGGTAAAGAGATGGGACTGCGGGGTTGTCCTAGATCAAATCTACAGTGGGGTGGGCACTGCAAAAGCCACCAAATTTAAACTACAACCAAGAAAAGAGTGGGGGAGTTGGGAAGACCGTTTCAACAGAGATGTGAGGAATCACAGTGCAAATTATAAAACCAGAAAAAATATATACTGATCTCTGTATATTTGCAGAACAGTAAAACAACAGATATCTAAGCAACTATTTAGCTCTATAATACAGAATAATACAGAAAAATATACTCAGCTCTATATATTTGCAGATAGTCTTGTAAGGCTCTCTCTCAGTGCATAGGTTCCAATTTAAATGCAGGCGGTTGTATTTGTGTGCGTTTTGTTGGTTTGTACTGTAGGGAGGAGGGTGTATATGTGCTTGTTTGTGTGTGGAGTGTGTATATGGGCAGTCGCAATTTTGAATTTCGCGTTTTTGGGGTATCGAGATTTTCAATGTTCGGCTTTACAATCTCGAGATACTGAACTTCAAATTTTCAGTATTTCGGGATTGTAAATTGAAACCATATATCTATATCTGTGTGTGTGTGTGTGTGTGTGTGTGTGTGTGTGCGTATATATGTATAAATGTATATATATATATATATATATATATATATGTGTGTATGTATATATATATGTATATATATATATATATATATATATATATATCTATATATATATATATATATATATATATATATATATATATATTAAATTAACCGCACTCAAAAAAATTGAACAAAGAGAAGAAATTTTAACTAATAACTGAACTTCGTGACAATAAAAGCATCCAAAAAAGTAGTAAATCACACCAACAACTCTTGTAGAACTTTAATTTCGTCTTATTTATTATCAAGACTTCTTCAGAAAGACATGTTTCATAAGTATGAGCCTCCACTCATCCTCCACCTTAGTTCTAGCAGGCCATCTCTTCACTAGTATACTGCTATCCTTATATATATATATATGCTATATACATATGCACATA
>NC_056750.1:574071254-574083754 GCF_019279795.1 Protopterus annectens | reverse complement strand
TAGGCTGCGACTGTTAAAGAAATGGCAGGGAAAGTGAAGAGAGATGAATAGTGGAAAGGAAATTTATTTTATTTATTTTACATTTGTTTACCGGGATACTCCGGCTGGATATATGTCCATTTTCAGTGGAGGCCCATGGAGAAATGCTCCAATAGACAATATTACAAAGATTACACATCAAGTTATTTGCATAGAAAATATAAGACAAACAGTTATATACAATGTTTTAGTATTATTCCCAAAGGGACTCACAGTTTACAATAGTCAGATAGATTAAGGCAAAACTCATCAGTCTTGTACAGTACATAGCTGAGTTAAAATGTAGTTCAGATATGATTTCCTTTTATAGCTTAATCTGGGTTGGTACATGGACAAAGCCAGTTCACTCTGAATTACTGTTTGATGCTTTTCTGTAGAAACTTATGGAGGATTGAAGGGTTATATAGTTTGGCAGAGAATTCCAGGTTTTGACAACAAAGTTGGCAAACAGGGATTCCCCAGCTGTGTTATTAGCTTTGTAGGTTTGGACCAATAGTTTGTTGGCAAATCGTAATGACCTCAAATTGTTGTATGGCTTTATAATATTTATGAGTGAGGGGGTAAAGAATTTTGTGGGCTATTAAGAGTTCATTTAGTTGAATTAAGCTGGGAAGTTCTAGCCACTTTAGTTGCTTCAGGTTCTGGCAGTGATGGGTTCTATAGGTGGAGCCAGTGGCGAATCTGGCAATATGGTTATAGCTATGAGAGAGCTTATTCAGTTCAGTTTTATTTAAGTTTGAGAGGCATAATTAAGAGCAGAGAGTAGGTGTGACCGAGTGATTGCAATTCTAGCCAGTGGGGTTAAAAATGACTTGTTTCTGTACAGAGATCCAAACTTCTTATTGATGGTCTGAATGGTTTTGTTGAAATGTAGGTCAAATTTAAGATTATTATCTATAATAATCCCTAGAAGCTTTGTATAGGTATATGGGGAGATAGTGGTACCATTGTTGGATGTAACAGTGAATGAAAATGGGGTGGATCTACTAGTGGGGTGAAGAGCAGAAGTTTAGTTTTATTGGGGTTCAGCAGTAGACATTGGTTGGACAGACAGTTTTCAACAGTGTTAAATGTGTTCTGGGTTAAGATTTGCAGATCGGATGGGGAGGTGGCCGAGCAGATGAGAGTGGAATCATCTGCATATTGCATGCAGGTGGCTTTAGGGACAGCAGTTTGGAGGTTGTTGATGAAAATAGAGAAGAGTGGTGGCCCTAGTATGGATCCTTGAGGGACGCCAAGGGTGAGAGGTAGCTGGCTGGATAATTTGCCCTGCCATAATACTGCCTATTGTCTGCCAAGTCAGGTAGGATTGGAACCACTGGATTGTGTGCTTGTTTAGAGAAATTGACTTTAGAGAGAGAATGACAAGTTCATGGTTGACCATATCAAAGGCTTTTGATAGGTCAAGAAAAAGAGGGCAGAGGATATCCTATTGTCATTCCTGTTTTGGTTTATGGCATTAGTAAAGGCAGATGTGGTGCTGTGATGTAGCCTGAAACCATGCTGGGAGTTGGACAGTTGGTCATTCTGTATAAGGTATTGCATCAGTTGCTTGTGTACACATTTCTCCATAATTTTAGCTATCTAGTGGGGAAAGAATGGCGATGAGTCTATAGTTGGATAATTCAGTGGAACGTCTGCCTTTATGGAGTGGGGTGACATGGGATATTTTCCATCAGGAGGGAATAGTACCTTCAGACAAGGTTCTATTGATCAGTATAGATAAGGGGTATGCAATGGCCTCTGCAGTTATTTGTAGGTACCCTGCAGGGAGAAGGTTGGCAGAGAGGGTAGTAGGTTTTAGTATTCTTTTTTGGGGAAATGTCAGCACTCAAAGGAGGTTTATGGAGAGAATTCAGAACAAAGAAGAAAAAGAAATGGAAAGGTATGACATTTGGGATAATTTAATGGTCCCATTGGGAGTGAAGGCTCAGGAGGTAAGAGCTTTTATTCTTATTCATAAAGAGACATTTTCTGTTCTGGAAAGTTTTTTGGGTAGAATAAGTAGAAAAATGAACTGTAATCCATGGAATTCTTATGTGGCCAAAGCATTTCACAGAGAAGCAAAAAAGAAGATACATGTTCATGTTGAGCTGATGCTGAAAAAGAAACTTTAAAGCAACATTTAAGCAAACTTTGTAAAGAAGTTAAGGACATTAGCAAAGTCTATGATAACAGAGGATTATGGACTGAGGGATGGAACTGTCATATTGTGCTGAAAATGGAGAAAGAAAAAATGTTCATATCCCTAGTATGATAAATGCAGTGGATAATAGAGGTATTGTAAAATATTGGTCACAAACGAAAACATGTTTTTTTTTCCCTGTGGAAAAGATAATCATTTGATAAGTAACCGTGATAAGAGGAAATGTTATATTTGTGGGAAAACAGATCATGATACAAAACATTGTGAATTTAAATGTCATAAATGTGACACAAATGGGCATTTATGGATGCATTGTAATCTAGAGATAAAGGATGAAAAAAAGAAGAAAACAAAAGTGAGGACAGTATACAAAGAGAAGAAACAGTCCCAATAAAAGATAAAGAGGAAGTAGAGAAGTGAGATCAAGGTATAAATAAAGATAAGGATAAAGAGAAAAATGAAACAGAAGATAGAAAAAGGCTCTGAAATAAGTGATGAGGAAAATATAAACTGGAAAACAGTGAAAGGTAAAAATAACTCCATTAGCAAAAGAGAAAGACACATAAAGTTTAAAAGGATAAGTGTAAAAGAGAAAAAGAAAGGAAATGGAAAATGTACCTGAGATAAATACTTAAAGGTACACAATTTCTAATCTACAACACAGACATAATGGCAACTTTAGAGTGATTTCAGTAAATGTAAATAGTATGAAAATATCAAAATATAGGCAGCAGAATAGGCATCCTAAATTAATGTAGTAAGTGTGATGCTGACATGGCAGTTTTGGAAGATATAAGATTTCTGACACAAGAAGACAGATGATAAAGAAGCTTTGGAGATGAGACACAATATGCAACCTAGGAAAGGAACTATGCTCAGGCATAGTTGTACTTTGTAGGAAGTCAAGAAAAATACTGAATGTAAGATTGGTAACAATGGGAAGATTAACTTTTGTACATCTTAAATAGCATAATCAGGTATACAGAATTATAGCAATGTATGCCCACATTACAAGCAATGAAAGGGAAAATGTATTTCATAACATTTTGGATTATGTAGTAATTAATATGAATATGCTATTAACAGGAGATTTTAACTGTGAGTTGAGAGGAAACAAGAAGTATAGAGGAAATTATGTTAAGATAAATGTTGAAGTTATAAAATGTGGTAATTTAAAAATTTGGAATAATGTGTGGACATATAGTCTAGGTATGTGCGTGTGTATGATGAAATAGATTATTTTATTATATCACAAGGTTTAAGTATATCTAAGGGAGAGACACTTGTAGCAGGCTTTTCAAATCCCTCAGCCATACAAATAGAAATACAAGAAAATAAGGAGTATATGAGATTGGGAAAAGAAATAAAAAGAACAAGTGAGAAATTATGGGATGAAAATGAAAAAAAAATAAGTATGTGTTTATGGAAAGATCATATTTCCACTAGAGTATGTTATAAAAACTGGTCTGACTGGTGGCTAGCTTTGGAAGAAAAATATAAAAAAAAAATGTTTTTTTTTTAGAACGGCAGTCAGATATAAGAAAATTGCAAAAAAATTTAATTATAAGACAATGTGTATGGATGTGTGGTGATTATTTATATTTATTTATATTTACATATACTTTTTTATGTACTGCTTGTATGATTTTTATGCATTGTTTGAATGTTATTTATGCATACAGTTATATTCATGTTCTTATATGTAGTATATGACTTAATTTTAGAATAACTTTCATTTATTTATTTAGTTAATTAGATAATTGGGTATTCATTGGATAATTGTTTTTCGATATAGTATTGAAGTGATGTTGCATTATGATTAGTTACCTGATGGAATTCTTGTTTTGGGATGAAAGCACAGTAAAAAGGTTAAGTGTTAATAAAGTATAGCATTTTTTAGTTACAGTCGTTCAGTTCATTATTTTTTGGCATCTATTCCTTCCAGTGCTAGTTTTTGTTTCTTTTGAATTCAGAACTTCCTAGAGAATGCCTTGACTCAGGTGCTGGAGCAACACATATTAAATCAAAGAGGTTATACTATTATGACCTTATTGGGTTTAATACTACTATCAACAACAACAATAAAAATTAATTACATAAAGTAGAAGTCAAAGAGTAAATCCAATGAAAAAAGCATCAAATATTATAAAGGAAATAAAAGAAATATGTATGGAATAAAAATGGTGTATAAGAATGTTATGGTTTGTCAGAAAAGAGTGTTTCAGTGAAGGTTTTATGTATAAAGCTTTATGCAGTGGTATACTTAAAGTTGTATGGAAAAAGAAATAAAGATCTATAGCACTAACAATACAGATTATAACATTTTATGCAACTAATTCAAAACAGAATAGAAAGTAAAATGAAAAGTATTATGGAAGATAGCATATATAGTTTAAAGGAAAAGGGTGTTAGGAATTACTATTCATAATAAGGGAAGATGTGACCAAGATCCTGATAAGAGATTTAAATAAAACTTTTCATACTATACATGAACCTTTGTGGGCAATAATAGGGGAGTAGAACATTAGTAAGAAAATTAAAAAAATATATGTTACTTTATTTTATTATATGCAGAGCAAGAGTGTTAGTGAATGGGCAGTTAAGCATAGAAATATATACAAAGAATGGTATACATCAGGGATGTCCTATGAGTAGTATATTTGCACTCGTTATCAATGTATTTGTCAGAGATGTAAACTTGTACATGAGAGGTGCTACTTATATTACTAATGAAGGGATAAAAATTCCAAAAATATTTACTTATGCAGATGATATACTGATTATGAGACAAAGTCTGTATGAAAAAAGTTAATATGTTATATATATTAATGTTTAAATATAATAGATGTGACTTTAAATAAAGATAAAAGTAAAGAACTGGGTGGTATAGTAAAGATAGGAGGGGTATCTTTTTCAGTGAAATAAACCTCAGTGTTAGGAATAAGATTTGGGAGTAAAATGTAAGTGGGGAACAATAGAATAGGATACTAGATGAAAAAAAGGAGGTTTGTTGTTTTTAGAAAAAAATACAAGCTATTGTTTAATAAAAAGTTTAATTGATTTCATTCATTTATACTGGGAAAGACTGCATATTTAGCTAGAGTCTAGATGTTCCTAATAGTACATAAAAAAGAAATACTACAAGTTATTTTTTTATATGGGGTTCAAGATTGAATCCAGTGAATAAAGGAGTCTTATACATGGACAAGGAAGATGGAATCTTAGGATTAATAAATCCAATTGTTTATGCTGCTTCTTTGAATTTGTATAAAGGTTTGTTATAGATAAATGATAAAAATGAAAAGCTAGCAGTAAATTTGCTAAATTACAAATATAGGAGACATTTAGATATTTAAAGAAAAAATCAGAATGGGGAAAGTATGTTTAAATGAAGAAATAACATATCAAGAAATGATTATTTTATGGAAAATAAAAATTGATAAAACAGAAAATGAGAGGGAATGATGTTTGGAGCAGATATATTTGTCACAGGACATCTTTAGTGTCAGGGGTAGAGGAGTAGGCAAGGAAAGGTTGGGGTGTGAAGATTTGATAGGCATAGTAAGCTCTATGGAAGGGGTAGGGCAAGGAAGGGTTCATTTATGGAGGGAGGAAGTGAAATAAGCAAGGGTTGAGGACTTAGGGTATTTTGAGTGCTAGGAATGTGTTGGAGGTAACATTTTGGAGTGATTTTCTTAAGTTCAGGATCACTTCCGAGATGATCTGAGGTTGGCTGGTGATAAGGTAGGCCTTGGGTGACTAACAGGCAGGGAGAAGTGAGCAAGGTTATAATTTGTTTTCAGCCCTCGACTGGCTGTGTGTTATGGGGGGCAGATGGCAGGCCCTGGGGGTCACTGGAGTTCCGGAGTGTAGCCGCATGGCTCTGGAGATTAATTAATGGTATGGGTGATGTCAATGCAAAGTATAACAGCACCATTTTTAAATTGCCCATGGTCTTGGGGTTCCCTGTATCTTCAAGGGTAATCAACATCTGCTTTATGATAGTTTCAGCAGCTGTGTTGGTGACTGATGAAAAGCGGTAGTTTTAAAACTGGCACAGACATTTATATTAATAGTGATGAGGTATAGTTAATAATTGCAGTGTATAATCATATTCTGAATGGTTTGGTGATAGCATCAATGTTGACTTATGGTTCAGTCTTTCTTCCAGCTTGTGTGATGTGGCTGAGCCATGCCTGCAGTCTAATATCCTTGGTGGATGATCTTAAAACATGGAACTGCGGAAGCCAGGTAGCTAACCTGTCAATAGAGTTTCTTGCTTGGTTTCACAGTGTGAAGTTAATGAGATGGTTGCCTTGTCACTGCGATGCGAGAGCTTGCGGTGGTGGCATAGTGGCCATTCCCAGTGGTAGGGGATGCCAGCATGGTGGTGGTGGTGTTTCATGGACATGGAGACAGTCTACATATAATGGCCATTTCCTTGGATGCTTGGTGGCTATTAAAGGGAAGGCAGGACATGACTTACATAAAAAAAAAAAAAAAAAATGAGGATACATGGCTGGTGTTAGGTCCGGGGTGTGATAGTGGAGTCATACCGGGCAATTCACAGACTTTTCACTGAATGTCCACCTTTTGCCTTGTTCTGCTTTCAGATAAATGTGGTTTTGTGACAAATTCATGGTAAAGCGTTAAATACTCTTGTTAGGGAATACTGACAGACATTGAGTTTCAGACATTCATACCGTTCAGCAAAGTCATGTCATGCAAAACCTGTTATTCTAGCAACTTGATAATTTTCTCAGCACAATATTTAAATGTTGTCCCAATTGTGGGCCTTTGTCCACTTTTATTAATGGCTTTGTCTAAAGTTTGCTGTAAAGGGTTCAGGGTTTGACTGGAAGTATTTAGTGACAGCACATTTCAGAAGGACTTTAAAACAGCGATTCCTTTCTGACTGTTAGGGATTCAGCTGTCACTCTTATGCAAGCCTGTGCTAATGTAGACTTGTTATGCCATCTAGGGGAGGGAGTCTTTAGGCCTAGTTGTGTGCACATGGCACTGGGTGAATTGATTGGCTACTGCTGGGTGAATGGATGAGCACTAGCTGCATTTTACTTTGGAATAAACAAATTGTGTTTTTTTTCTGTTACTCACCATGTTCTGGTTTCATTGCAGGTGTCAGTGATCAATATGACGGAGGTCCAAGCATTGCAACAGAAGTGAGTGAACATTGTGGCTCAGGCGGAGGAGCTTTTTTGTGAGATGCTGAGCTGTGATGCTGCGCCAACAGGAATGTGAGGTCAAAACAATAGTAAGAGACGGCAGCCTTCAAAGTGCAAGCAGGCAGCCAGAGGCAAAAGAACATGGCAGTCACAGGCCAGTGAGTTGTTGGTACCGGGGGTAACAGCTTCTTTAGGTAACATTTCTGCAGACAATGTATCAGGATGGATGGGTCAGTAGGTTTGTTGGGCGGAGACGGGGTAGAAGTAGATTGGATAATGGGGTAACGGCTCCATTCAGGTATTGGAGGGTCATTTGAGTGAATTTGGGGGCTTGGTTGTTTGGTTGGAGAGGACCATGTATTACAGGAGTACAGCTCAGATTTAGACAGTCCAGCTGGGGTTGGTAGTTTGTTAGTCCTAACGAAAGAGGCTAAACTTTTGCTTAGTGGAAGTGGGCTTGGATTTTGAATGCGGTCAGGTGACTGGCTGGCTACGCAGGCTTTGGGGCAGGGGAGTGGGGCAGTCTTCCTGATGCCTCACATACCCACTTCATTAAAGGGGAAAATTTGGAAGTGTAGTATGTGGACATTTTTGGTTTAATTGACAGAGACAGCATGCAAAGTTTGTTGGAAACAGAGATGGCAAATGGTAAAGACCTATTGGCAGCCTTAGTGGCCCTGTGTCGAAGACGGGAAGGAGCGATGTGGCCAAGAACATGGTAGAATTGAGTTTTGGGATTTGTCTACTACATGGCAGTATGGTTGGAGAAGGATAGAGACTTAGCCGTTCCACTATTGGCTTATTTTTTGATAATATGAGAGGCCCAATGGCTGACAGCCGGCAATGCATGGTTTTGTATGATCAGAGATTTCGCAAGAGGAAGGTGGTGGATCAGTTCATGCATTGGGAGATGAGACATCTGGACACATGGCTGGCTATGATGATGAACAGCTTCAGTGTGGGTGTCAAAGGGAATAAGAAAGGGGAAAGGGGTGTTGCAGTATGTTGGGCTTTTAATAGAGGAAGATGTTCATGGGTGGCATGTGAATATCAGCATGCTTGTTCAAAGTGTGCAGGTGTCCACCCGGCAGTATAGTGTGGTTGGCTTGAGTGTAATTTAGCAGGGCAAATGTCATTGTTTGGTCAGAATGGCTTAGTGGCATCACCAATGGGGTTACAAGGGGAGCATGGTAGGGGTAATTTTCGTGGCCAGAGAGGGGTGGCATTTTGAGGAGGAAGAGGACAATTTGGGGACTCATTTGCCTATTAAGCTACATGTTTTTTAGGACATACTTCAGCAGTATCTCCAGGTAGTAGAAGCTCAAGAGTTGACTGATGGTTTTTCGAGAGGGCTTCGGTTAAGTCTAAGTTGGTTAATAATGGAATAATTGAGAAGAATTTGAGATCAGTGTGGGGGAGGGAGGGCATCTTGGAGACTGGTGGAGAAGGAGTGCTGGGAAGGCCAATTACTGGGCCCATTTCATAACCTTGCATTTGTCAGTTTTAAAGTTTTGCCAGTTGGGTTGGTACCTAAAAAGAAGCCAAGGGAATTTCGGTTGATTCATCATTTGTCTCACCCTGAGGGTAATTCTGTCAATCCTTGGATGATGTGGTATGAGTCATTAGAGGGTTTAAAGATCTGTGCTTGGCTAAGGTAGATATTGAGTCTGCATTCCATCTTTTGCCAGTTCGAGAGGAGGATTGACACTTGTTGGGCATGGTGGTCGGGGTAGGTTTTACTTCAATAAGGCCATGCCAATGGGTTGTGTTGTGGCCTGTTCCACTTTTGAGACACTTAACACGACTCTTCATTGGATCTGGCAGCAGCAGGTGAAAGTCAGAGGGCAGTTCATTACTCACATGAATTTTTATTGGTAGGTGAAGGGCGGGAGTGGGCCACAGTAGCATTGTGTGAGTTTGTACAAATGTGTGAGGAACTGGGGGTGCCTTTAGTCACCCAGAAGATGGAGGGTCTAACTAAAACACTAGATTTTCTCAGATTGTTGCTGGATGTGGAATGTGGCTTGTTTCAGTTGCCTAAGGAAAAGTTAGCCAGATTGAAAGAGAAGATAGTCTGGATGAAGGTTAGGGACAAGGTTCAGGTGAAGGGGGTTATGGAACTCTTAGGGCTCCTGAATTTTGCTTGTTGGCCCATTCATCCAGAGCATACTTTCTATAGGTCTGTGGCCCTTTTGCTGGAGGGGGAAAAGTAAACGTCATTGGGTGAGACTTGGTAAGTTGATTCATGAAGACTTAACTTTGTAGTTGGTGTTTTTAGAACGGTTTAATGGTGTCACCTTTTGGCAGTTGGAATGGGTAGGGTAATGGGATTTATAATTGTTCACTGATGCAGTAGGGGGTATTGGTATTGTGGCATTTTTTGGGGGTGAGTAGTTTGCGCTTCATTGGCTAGAATACTGGGACGAAGAGTTGAAGAAGGACATTGTGTTTTAGAGTTAATGCCAATTTGGACAGCATCTGTAGTGTGACAGGAATGGTTGAGGGACAGGTGAGTTGTTTTTAATTCTGACAATAGGACAGTAGTGCAGGTTTTACAGGTTAAAATGGTTAAGTCTGAGTACTTATTGTTGGCATTGCATAAATTAGTTTTACAGAGTTTGTCGATTAATTTTTCATTTACAGGTGTGCATATACCGAGAGTTAAGAATGGGATTACTGACAGCTTGTATTGCTTTCAGTTTTCCATTTTTCAGGCAGATGGCCCCAATGGCAGCAGAGGAGCCAGTAGTGGTGCAAGACAAGGTATGGAAAATTGGATTGCGGTGCTCACAAGGTTAGTAAAACAGTCTTGGCCAGTTTCCACAAGGAAGGCATACAGTAGAGCATTGCATGAGTTTGATAGCTTTATTTTGCAGTCATCAGAAGAGGAAGTTGTTTGATCAGAAGAGTTGTTGTCACGATATTTGGCTTGAGCTAGGGCATGGGGTAAAGTGCTAAAATCAGTTAGGGTGGACTTGACAGTGATTGGTTTATTTGCCCATTTGGCAGGGTTACAGAATTTTACTAAATCTTGGACAGTGGGGCGGGTGTTGAAAGGATGGGTTAGGGAGGAGGCGCTGCAGAGAGATAGGCATTGGCCAGTGACAAGGCAGGTGCTGAAGGTTTTGCTGAGGGGTTTATCTATGGTAATCTGTGAATCAGTGGATTATGTTGTGTGGGTGATGGGTGACATTGAGTGTATGGATGCACTTTGGGGCTTTTAGGGTATCAGTGTTGCTGGGGTCTTTGGTTTGGGAGGATGTTGTTATGTTGCTGCCTGAAAGCGGTTCACATCGGTTGTGGACATCTAAGATGGATCAGGTTAGCAAGGGTGTTCACATAGCTCTAGTGAAGAATGGGTTGGATCACGTGTCCTGTGGTGTGGGCAAGAAAGTTGTTCATGTGCCATAAGGGGAACCTACATGATTTGTTTTTTTGGTCAAATGGGGGTAGGGCAATACCAGGGGGACAACTGATTATGGTAATGAGAAGGATTGTCCATTGCATGGGTTTTGAGGGCGATCGATTTTCTACTCATTCTTTTAGAATGGGCAGAGCTTCTGATTTAGCTAGGGAAGGTAGTTCGATAGACATCATTAAGAGGATGTGGTGATGGTCCTCTAATGCCTTTTTGGCCTATATTAGGTGTTGGTGTATGTTATTTTAATTTAATTGTGTTTTTTTTTTAGGTAACAGGATTGTCATCAAAAGCCACTCTTTATATTTACTGGGCAGTGAGGAGGGTTGTGATTAGGAGCGAGAGTTCCAAGTTTGGGTTGCACTGGTTTGGAGAGTCACCTGGAACAGCATTAGAGGTCTCAGGTGTAACCATTTATTACAGTTATTTACATCAATACAAGCTCAAGTGGGACTTCTACAGATCTTGTTTGTACACTTGGCAGGTAATGATTTGGGTCTCACACCTAAACGACAGTTGGTTTAACAGATAAGGGAGGATTTCCTTGTATTAAGGAAGTTGTAACCAAGGGTGTGCTTGGTGTGGTCAGAAATTATACCCTGTTTGTGTTGGAGGAATGCTAGGAAGTTTTTGGCAGTAGAAAGGGCATGGAAGTTTGTGAATTTTAGGTTATCAAGACAGTTGGCAGTGAAAGGATTGAGGACCAGAGAGCATAAAGAGTTTGTTGACAGAGATCCAATGTGGTTCAGGGATGATAGGGTGCATCTTAATAACTTTGGTTTAGATTTGATTAATTTGAATTTGGGTTTGTTTCTGGAAGAGTTTGTTAAAGGTTTTTGTTACTGAGGGAGAACAGCCTGGGGTAAACTGGTGTGCAGAGAAGAGGGGCAGGCTTTTCCCTCTTCTATTCGCCATCTAGTGTGCTTCTTGGACTAAGGAAGTCTGGAGTGGTGGAACACTGCTTGCACTTGGCATTGGGATGGAAGTGAGGATTTGGGATGAAGATGAGTGATTTGATGCTGCCTGTTTCATTAGAATAAGTGAGTGGGTGGAGGACACTGCTTATTTGGGAAGGATGAGCAGTAGTACACTGCCCTGACTGATGGTCAAGTGATATGCAAAGAAATGAAGTCATAGATAATAAAGTTATGATGTAATTGTTTTATATTTGGTTACAATAAAATGTAGTCAAATGTCCTTTGGTGTTTTTGTCTATTTTATATAAAGTGGAATGTGACAAATGATATTTGGAACCGACATTGTCACGGGACATCTTTAGTGGGGGGGGGGGGGGTAGAGGACTAGGCAAGGGAGGGTTGGGGTGTGAAGATTTGATAGGCAGAGTAAGTTCTATAGAAGGGGTAGGGCAAGGAAGGGTTAATTTATGGAGGGAGGAAGTGAAGTAGCAAGGTCTGGGACTTAGGGTATTCTGAGTGCTAGAAATCTGTTGGAGGTCATATTTTAGGGTGATTTTGTTACCCAGCTGGCCTGCCCCTGGTTCATGGGATCTATATTACAAGATCGAAACTTTAGTTGATCGAATAACTAAAGATCAAACTTGTAATATTGAAAGCTAAAAACTTGGAACGGACGATTTAATGCAGTGAAACACCTCCCTTGGCAATTATGTGGATTATGCCCTTTTCTCGAATTTGGAGCAATATGGGAGTTGGTATATTTAATTAGGGGGGTGTGGGATGCACAGCCCCCACAT
>NC_056750.1:573958754-574066254 GCF_019279795.1 Protopterus annectens | reverse complement strand
ATACTACATAGAAATGTGTTTGAAAAACAGCGTGACAAAAACGATAGAAAAATATAAGCACATTATCAAAAATACAGAGTAAAATCTGTAGACTTTAATGCACTATCACAAACTTTTGCCATTCAAGGTCCTTTATTTTTGCTTCAGAAAGAGAGAGATGTAAGATGTGTATCTTCTTTTTGTAAATTATTTTTGCCACTAGTACATTGACCATGTTGTGTATTTTTTATGTACAAGACAAAAAAATCACATGTGATTAGGGAGGGGGGGGGGTTTACAAAATTGTGAGAAGGTGCAACTCAAGCCTGAAAATATACCTCCAAAAACAAAGACATCCTGTGCAGATGTAAATCAGGCCTAAAAACAGGAATGTTCTACCTGAATATGGACAGCTAAGAGGTATTAATCTGTTTATAAAAGAAGGAATCATTTTAACCAATTTATTGCAAAAAGTGTGTGGACTACTATGATAGTATGAATTGACTTTTTTATCACACGTTAATGAAGCTAATGAATGAAAATCCTGCCCAATGGAGCATGGTTGGCATATAGTAAAAATGTACCGAAGACCTCTAATTCATGCAGACATGCACAATACAGTCTTTCTCTATTATATAGTGACAGTACTTCCTCCTGCACTATACATGGTTCACAAACACTACACACCCTATTTGCAGTCCTAGTACTGTAACTTACCAAACTAGAACCATATACACTGCTCTACTCGACCTACTTCACTAACAAGTGTTTAGAGGCATAATCTCTGTAAAACAAAAACATTTTTTATATACTCGTCACAAAGTGCCCTGAGGTGCAGACAAATATGCAACTATAACCCTACAGAATGGTGCTGACAAGCTGCCATCCAGGGATCCTATAATAGCTCCAGATTCCCTCACTGCCATAATACAGCAATGCCTTAGCTCTACCATCATGCCTAATGAGTGTATAACATGCATGGATCACTTTGTTGCATCAATGCACAACAGAGCAGAGAAGAGCTACTTAGTAAGGTATGCCAACATATCATACATTACTAAGTAGCTACCTTACTAAGCAGCTATTCCATGCTGAACCGTAGCAATATCTTCTGTTCCCTGCTGAGCTATGTAGCACTGTCTTGCTACACTGAAATTCACTTTGTGGCACCAATGATGTGTGTAGTTCAAAGACCTGATCCTGGTCTGTGAAATGTGTTACTTACAGGTGATATTCTATTAATTAGAGGTGACATTCTAAATAAAGTGCACAGAATAAATGTATGCAATACTGCACTCATCTTCATATTTCTACCTGGGTGATAATTGTCCCTTTCATTCCCTGATCACACCAAGAACCTTGTTCCATTCCTTCCATGAGAAACATAAGAGCTAACTGACCCATTTGTTCTCCATTGGAGGTGAAATTTAGGCAATGGTAAGCCAACGTACAAGTGAAGATCCACTCCCTCCTACAGCACTCAGTAGCTTACAGCAGTATTGCTGCATATGAGGGTGAAATTTATGTCCACCTTGCTGCACAAGCCACTACAACCTGATTAGCTATGTCCAGCAGCACCCATGTTTGTCAGACACAATCAGTAGTGAAGCATATCCAGACACTTCCTCTCCCCCTGGAATGGGGTGCTTACATGCCCACAAACTCACATTGCCCCAGCCCTTCCAGCAAACCAAACTGATAATCAGACTCTGACCTTCTGAACTGCAGTCAGACCTTAAGCCTGCATTCCACTGGGCCAGGCTTTACTTTCAGTAATTTATTTTGGGGGGAGGTGCATGACCCAAATACTAAAATATATGTTCTCTGGTTTGGGGAGTACAAATTTAATTTCTAATTATTCCAGCGCCACTCACATGTTTAGTTGCTTCTCTCGCTGTGTTAAAAAAAGACTGCCTATTGCATGTCTCCTTCATCCTTTCAGATATATCAATTTTTTGTTGTAATATGTTAGGGAAAACACATTTTTAACCAGCAAACAAATGTAGAATGTGGAATGCATTAAATAAAAGTAACACTGCAATTAATCTAATATTACTGCAGGAGCATATCTGCTTCTCAATCAGTTTTCATTTTCTGTACTATTCTTTTGTGGCAGAAAAACATTTATGCAAACCAGGTACCAAATACATAAGTCATTAGAACAGATCTTTTGAATTTTATCACAACAGTTTTTGCTGACTGACAATTTAATTTGTTATTCTGATAACCAGGTGTAAAGTCTAGGCTAACATAGTGGGCCTTTTTCAGCAGCATACTTTAAGTTAAGTAAAAATGTATGTAAACACTGCAAAAGACTGATGAGAGGACATATGTTCCCAATTTATATAACATAGTGATAACCATAAAATTTGCTGTACACCACAAATGATCTTATTGGTTTTGTATTTACTAGATAAAGAAAGAGTTAAACAGAAAATTCCATAACTGATGCTTTTAGACAGTATTATAGTCTATATTTTGAGCACCTAAAATTTGTTTTGTCTTTGTACTGACAGCAATTATCTAACAACTGTAATTAATGTTCCTTTTGGCAATACCTGATGTTTTGAGATGTGCTTAATTTCTGAGTACTGAGGCTTTATCATATATGTCAAACACTGTGCTATACTTAATTTGTACTGCTAATATGTTTACCACTAGTTTATTTCATCTTGAGATGAGGGACTTGGCTGGCTTCAGCTGACCTAGATGTTTGAAGATCGGAATCTCTTCATTTTATGGTAGCATCCACACTCTAAACTTTATTTGGTCATAATTAATATAAGGCCTGTAAGAACAAACAAATCCTTTATCATTTATTGATAAAAATTTCAAACCTCAGTGGACTTGGTTAATTTGAACTATTTAAAGTGTAGTAATAAACACGGTCTATGCAACTACCACAGTTAATTTAAAAAGATTTTACCTTGGTTGTTAATTTTGAATTATCAATAGCTATAACCAATTTTCTATACATTTGCATCGGCTGGTAATTTTTCTTATCTGTATTGAAATCTGTGTTAATGTACAATAAATAGCCATTTTGACTGCAATGTTAAATTAGAATCTTCTTTTTTAACACCTTTATTGAATTATCATTTAAGACGCATACATTTATTTAAAAGAAATCAAGTCAGTATTAACGTGTTCCCAGTTACAAACATCATACATCACATATATTCTTTTGTATAGTTATCATCAATCCAACATTACATAAATTGATCAATCCTGCCTTCTGTTAAACCTCAGTCCACCTCTAAAACATTATTCAGCATATATTTCCATTTTTTCTATGCAATTTGCTCCTACCCTTTTCTAAATATACCACTTCCAGTTATTTTATCTCTGTTATACTCTTCAGTACTTCAAATACAGTACAATTAGAATTTGATTTCCTTTTTCTAGTAATTGCTTTTTTGGCAGCTGCCAAAATTAAACTTAATAAGGCCTTATTATATATATCAAGGCAATTCAGATTCTGTATCCCAGCTCAAGAATTTGCTCATACAATATTTTTGACAGAGTACTCTGAGAGGATTTTTTTAAAGTCTGCTAACTCATTACACTCCCACAACATATGTTCTTAGTTATTTCTTTCTTTCCTATCACATTTCCAACTTACCTGAGGAAAAATCCTTGGAATCTGCTTCGAGAATAAAAATACTATGCAAACTCTCCCCAAAAATCCTAAATCTTCAAGACTTTTTTCCATATATTTGAGCCATACATATGTCATCTCATTGTTTCTTTCTGCATTTTTGATCCAATCTCACTTCTTTCCCAGTCTTTTCTAACTTCCTCTTATTGATTCCTATAGTTATCATGCAACATTCTATATTTCCTACTAATTATCCCCTTTTAACAGCAGCTTCTATTTGAGATTCAAGAAAAAAAAATCTACCAGAGCAGGTCTATCACTTAGGTTTCCCCTATCCCTTTCTGTTTGCCTAGACTCTAATACCAATCCCTGATAGTGAAGGCAGTCTCTAGCCTGTAGTCCAAATGTCTTCTTGTCCTTTTCCCATTCTATTATGTTTCCGTCACTAGCTAGTTCCTCCCAATACATTTGCCTATTTGCCAGTTTGCTCCAGTAAATTCCAACCACCTCTTGCCTATTCTCTGTACCCAAACAGCAAAATCTCTTTTTTCCATTCTCTTGTTGGCTTAGTTCTTAGTACATCTTCTGCTCCTTTATGAATATATTTTCTGTGGCTGTTATTCTCCTTAGGGATCTGCATCCATAAACCCACTCTCTCCTTATTTCTTCAGTTCTCCCCCTGCTTCATCATCCCTTTCCACATTGAGTTATAGCTTTCTGCTTGTGTTATGTATGTAAGCCTTAATTGTGTAGCTCTAAAATCCTAAACAGGCTTGTTCTGTTAGAAGGATCAGCTTATCCCACTTAAGCCTTGCTCTTTTCCCCACCTAGATAAAATTTCTCAACCTTTTATTAATTACTGCCCATGACTTCTTCTCTGGTTGATAAACATATGTCTAACCAGTATTTAAAACAAAAGAGATTAAAAACATTTTCACTGCTTGTATTTTGCTATGGGTTTCCAAAAACAAGATCTTCCAGATTCACAGCTTTGCATTATCTTTTTACTCTCTTCCCAAATATCCTTAGCTGCCATAACATAATCCTTTTTATCCATACTCCTAAATATTTAAATTTAGTGTGCCCCTATAAATATGTGGGTACATTGTTTAGAGCTATAGCCTTTGTTTTATCTTCATTACTTTTATATCCCAAAAAGGCCTGAAACTGTCCCAAAATGATCCGCAACACTGAGATGCCCATTTCTGTTTTCTCAACTAGAAAACAATATTGTCTGGAAATTAAATCAACTTTTCTTGATTAGAGTACCAATTATATCATTGAATTTCTTAGTCCCTTAATTTATTTGCCAGTGGCTTTAAAATAATGCAAATAATGAAGGGGGAAGAGGACACCCCTGCCTGGTTCCTCTATTCAAACACAACTTATCAGAGATAAACCCACAGACATAAATATTTGTCTCCAATCCCTCCTATATCTTCCTAACTACCCTTATTATTGCATCAGGGACTGCAAGTCCTTCTGTTGCCCTGCTCATTAAATCCCTAGTCTGTTGAATGCTTTCTCTACATCAAGACCCAATAAAAACAGCATTATTTTGTTACATTCTGCTTCCCTCTGGATCATAAACAAAAAAAAAAAAAAAAAAAGATGCTGAAAACAGCAGTCCAATAAAATAATTTAATAATTTCCATTGCTCAAATCAATGATGACACTTTCAGAAAAATAATAAATATTAACACACATAAAACCAATGACATAAGTGCTTTTGTCCATTAAAATAAAGAACTTCATCAGATAAACTAATTACATCGTATTAACATTTAAATATACCTAAAAAACAAACAATTGGCCATTGCAATATTATCACAGCCTATCAAGTTAAAGAACAATAATTACCAATGGGGAACATGCAAGTTAGATAACTAACCAATGCCACTCCATTCCCAAAACTATCTCCTTTGCATTATTTTCTCAAATCAAATACTCTTCCCCTCATCTCCAATTGGCAAAGAACTGTTACCTTCATCCTATAGCCCACTTAGAAAGTAAATGTTATCAAACACCTTCTTTAGCTTTTCACAAATAATACTTTTTACTGATTGGTTCATATTATATTATGTTTGATAACATGTATTTTCTAAGAGGGCTACAGGATGAAGGTAATGGTTCTTGGCCAATTGGAGATGAGGGAAGGAGTGTTTGATTTGAAAATAATCTAACTTGATTTGAAAAATATCTAACTTGGATGTTCCCCATTGGTAATTATTTTTCTTTAACTTGATAGAAACTCTGTTCTGTATCAAAAATTTACTTTAAACCTCCATGAAAAATATTCTGAAGTCAGCTGGATACATCCGTTTGAATCTTATACCTGCTAATAATCATTCCCTGATTGCAGGCATTAATTTAATCATTTTCCACAAACAATCTTCTGTCTCTAATTTTGAATATGTTGCCCTTCTGCTAAGGTTTTTGTCAGGATCAACTCTTCCTGCTGGTATGAATGCATCTTTACTAATACAGTCCTTGGTTATTTTCTAATGTTCAAGGCTTGGGGCATACACATGATGTGACCTTTCAATTAATAAATCTTACTGTGAAATACCAGTCCAGTTGCTTATTTGTGATTTCATAAAATTAATACAGTTTGTTCCTTAATTTTGTCTGGTACAGTAGAACATTTTAGATTTTCTCTGAGTGAGTTGTCCTCTAAATCTACCATTTTTGAAAAGTAGTTTCATACTCACCCAGCCTTTTCTTCATTTGACCTCTGATTGTTACAATTTCATCATTTCATCTGAATATCTGTTTGACGCTTCTTCGATTTTTCCATACTCCTTCAGTGTTTTATTTATTTTAATCAGCTCTGCTCACACGACATTTTTCCTCCAGATTAATTGAAATCCATGTCTTGCACTAAATTTAGAACTTGAACTGCTTTTTTCTGAATAGCTGCAGGATTTATCCTAGTCAGGTATTTCTCTTCAGATTTTCTAGTCGATTTTCTATCATGTTCTCTTAGTTTCTTCTTTGCTGGCATGCGGGCAGTGTACTTACTACCCAGTTACTGAATTTTCCTAAAAGTGTAAAAATTAGTAGCTGTTATCTCTCAGTTTTGTTTTCCTCACTGGGAGAGCTGAAGTTAAGTGGTTGAGCAGCCATCTTAGACATTCATGGGATAGATATTCTTAAGAGTCAAAACATAAGGAAGCCAAAATGAGAAGTAGGTGTCTTCCAAGCATATAAATCCCATCCAAAAAACAGTATGTTTCATGATGTAATATGTCAGATTCTAGTATGACTTCTGGGTACTACTGCAGTATTAATTGTTTTGCTTTATTCATTGGATTAAGAATTAATAGTCTTGGATTGTATAATATATTCTAAACTACAACCTCCAGCATCTACAAAAGGGGTTGTCAGGTCATACAGTCTGCATTATTTGGAGTGATGATCAGATCCATCTGATCTTCATCAACAATTTTATAGTCATTGTTATATATTACTGTGATACAGCCTTATCTACAAGATTGGATTGTAAAGGATTTCAGCATTTAGTTAAAAACTGTTACTTGGGCAGTTAGTGCAGTGGACTAAATCTCCAACTTGTTAATGAGCTGCTTTCTCTGGCAAGGGTGCAGGGTTTGAATCTAATTCATTTACCTGCTGTGTGACACTGAGTAAGTCTCTTAAACAGACAGGGCTTTGGAACAATTGGAAATTTAGTCAAGGCTCCATAATGGGCTCCAGTGCTATGTGTTTAGTAACTATGAACCCATTGTCATTCATTTCCAGGAATTCCCTATTACAATACTGATCTGGTTCAGAAAATGCTATGGCAATATCACAGCATATCAAATGTTTAATGTAACATAGGCAATTTATTCTTCATGGGCAGCATGCAGTACATTTGTAGATGAAACACTGCAATAAATAGTTTATTTCCAGCAGCAACCACTACCTTAGCAATAGACATGTTTAATCTGAAATTATTCAGCTGACAACTTCTGTAGAGATTATGCATACTGACTTGTATGTTATCAAGTGGTTAGTATATCTTATGCTGTTATGAATACTCTGTTTAAACTGCACTACACATGGTAGGATCTTATGGATTTATACAAGTGATCTTTATGCAATTTCATGTAGTTTGTCCAAAGCAACCAGTAAAGTACATGTAATTTATTTCTTCATAGCAATATGAGATGTAAACAGGTAACAAAGAGGATATAACTGCTGGTGGGGGTGGGGGCATACTGTAGATGAAAGTACCTTATGCTCTTATCACATGGTCATTTTTACATAGTTTTAATCTGATTTTGCAGGACCTGAGAGTGAGTGACTGTGTGTGTGTGTGTGTGTGTGTGTGTGTGTGTGTGTGTGTGTGTGTGTGTGTGTGTGTGTGTGTCTATTAAGTTATAATATTTTGACTTGTGTATTTGTGTGAAGCAAACTTGAAATACATTACTTTGATCATTATTATTGTCATCAATTTTTATTGTCATAATTTTTTTGACACAGACATTTGAGAAGGATGCAGTCAGAAATGTAGCTACAATTGCTGGCTTTGAGAGAGATATCCATGGATAAAAATGACTGACCCTACTAAGCTAAAAAGATAAAAAGTCATTAGTCTCTTTTCAATCTCTGTAATCATTGTGAAAATAAAGAGGAAAATAGCATGTACACTGACAGGCTTGAATAGCATTTATGGTATTGGGGTAGAGAGAGAGAATTAATGGGACACTGGAATTGCTTGGGGCAGGGCTTCTTCTTTACCCTGCCTAAGGCTCCATTTGACCACAATCCAGCTTTGAGAGGGACTTCCTTTAAATGAGAAAATACGGGATAAATGGTCATTTCTATAAACTCCATACAGAGATAAAAAACTCAGGTTTTAAAATACAGATGACTAAAAGGTGATTGTATACAGTACAGAAATCTAGAATGAATACATTTTAATAATATGCTAGGAAAATGACATATGATGGCCTGGAATAAATGCAGAAATACTGGGACTTACTTGTAACAAAAGACAGAACAGGAGGGATATTAGAAAAGAAATGGATTCGGTTCCAAGACAGGTTAAAAGACCATCATTGAAATTAACTATAGAATTGTTAACGTTGTGAAAATAATTTATAGTATGTCTGATTTATTCCAGGATTTAACATGGAGGCAAATGCTAGTGTCCATGCATTTTCAGTGGAGCCCACAAAAACAAAGTACTATAATCTCACTTTTTAAACAGAATAGTGATTTTACACTTAACATATAATGTTACCTTATCCTTAGAGATAATTACTTTCAATGCATAGTTCATTCTATATATTCCTAAAATGAAGGTTGCCTAAATACTTTTAAAAAGGATTGACAAAATGAAACCAAATACTGAGACAAAAGTTTGTAGCAGCAAATATGTACCGATGACATCAATGTTTTTCACTACCTTTGTTTGAAATGGTTGACAAATATTACAGTTTGTTTTCTTGCTATTAGTGGTGACTATCATCTATCATAGCTAGAGTCCTTCCTTGATTTGGTTGTGAGGTTTTTTTTTTTTCACAATGCCTTCCTACAGATATCATCAAGTCAACAGTGCTTTCCATTTTCAGGGTATAAAAAGTATACAGCTATGTATAACTAGCCATATTTTGTAAATTGCAAGCTGCCTGTATCTTTGACAAGGCCAAGAAGACAGGACACTATAAAAAAGTGAGAGAGTGAAAGAGAGAGAGAGAAAATCACCCCTTCATACATTTCAAACCCCAACAGGATATGAATCTACCATGTTTTTTCCACATCAAACCTGTGTCAAGTTTCTTTGACTTTGGAAGACCCTGTGTCACTGGTTTACAAGGAAACTGGAGTGGTTCTTTTGAAATCAAATCAGCTCATATCTGGCCATGTGTGATGTGATTAGAAATAATGTTAGATGACAGAAACAAGAAAAAATACATTAATGTACACCATGTAACGAGCAGGCCTCTTTTCAAAACTTACCAAATAATAATTCTATATACTAAATTATAAACGTGGAAGGTCTCATTTTCCAAAATGATTTCACCATTAAAGTGAATTCATTATTCACCATGAAATCATCTTCTAGTTATAAATGAGTAAGTAGGCCGCATTCTTTCATGAAATGCATTAATAGGAAAACAAGTCTGCGGACTATGGTATAAAAATAAAAAAATAACAATTTTAAGAATGTTTTTACAACTGGCAAATGCATCTGCAAGCTTCGGCCAGATGTAATCAGGTGTAAATATTTGCTGGGAAACCACATGCTAAGACTATTAATAATTGCAAGCAAATTATGAGCCATGATGGTGCATTTACCATAGAAATGTAGCTTAAAAAGTTACTGTAATTCTGAAACATTAGACTGGCTTCTATGTTTTGGGTAACAAATGCTCTGTATATGGCCATTTTTTTGTAAGATACAACACAGTTAGTAAATTCAGCACCAGAACTCTGTTTTGACTTTTTTTTCCATTTAAATGGTTACCACAGGCTCTACAGTGGTGAAGAACTCAACACTGCTGCCTCAAAATGATTGGTTTTACACTTCAGTTTTTGATTGGAAACTGGAAAGCCTCCTGTACAGCCTCTGCATATCATTGCTGTGTGACTGTATTTTTCCTTGTACTCCCATTTCCTCCCACATTGTAAAGGTGTGCCACAGTAGAATTAGAGAACCCCTAGTAATTACCCATATTCTCCATGGGATTTAGTGTGTACATCTTGTAACTGACCTGCATCCTGTCTAGGATTTATTTCTTTGACTTCTGTCAGCTGAGTTTGTGGATATGCTCTGTCTCCTCTTTTACCCTGAACTGGATAAAACAGATGCCTGAAAAATGAATGAATGAATATTCTTGAAATATAACTAACAAATTTCCCAAGACATATTATCATTCCGCTCTTAGATCCACATATGATTCAAGAGCTATTAATCAGTCCTGTTGTAGATGTAAATATTTTCAACAAATGCTCAAAAAGTTTCTTTCATAACAAGGGAGTAGATAAGTGCACTGCTAAACAAATATACCCTTTCCACTGTGACTTATATGTATCTTATTGTGTTAGTACAGTGAAGTCCTTCAGATAACACATTAAACTGATCTCTATCTGCTTGAGTTGGTGGTAGCTCAGGTGGATGTAAAAGATATCCACAGAACTGATTGAAAAGACTAGGGGAAGTTCTCCTATCCCTAAATCTCTAAACAAATATCCATAGTAGTATAAATACCATCTTGGGCTACCACTGAAAAGAAGCCAACTAACCTGGTCAACAAAAGATGGATATATAGATAGATAGATAAATGAATAGATAGATAGATAGATAGATAGATAGATAGATAGATAGATAGATAGATAGATAGATATACATTCATTTACTCGAAGAAACAATCTCTGAACGTTGTATTTTCCAAACTGGAATGTCAATTTTCAAAGTGGCGAACAGTTGGAGTGTTATAAATAACACGGAATGCAACATTTCCGACCACTCTATCATCTAAACAACTGCTACTATGGGTCAAAAAGGGGGGGTATTGTGTGTTTCAACTATCTCCGTTTTGCAATTATGAGAACCTGCAGCACTGTTTTCAACATTTGGTATGTTGACAAGGTAACGTATGACTAAATGGATGTATACCTAGATAGATAGTTATTCACACTCAATTTTCATTAAAAATAATATTAAAAAAGTGATATTTTAAAGGAACTTTTTCATTCATTCATTCATTTATTCATGTTTTTCATTCATTTGTTTATTCATTCTCCTATTACCTGTTCACTAATCAGGCACTCAGAGGACATAAGGAAAAGACTAATCCAGGATGGGGTACCAGCCCATTACAGGATTCATTTAGATACTTATTCACACAAGGCAAGAATCCCTATCAGCAATCTGAAGGAATGCTATTTCAGCTAGGACAGAAATTTGTGATGTGGGAAAAATCCAGAGCACCTGACAGAATCCCATAAAGAGGGAGAATGCTCAGCCTGTGCAGAGAAAGTGCCCCAGTCAGAAAGCAAATTGGAGAATCAAACCAAGTGAATTGTCATTGCTAAGTGTTGTGCCACTGCACCATGTTTATTGAGAATTAGTGTTTTTATGACATTCCCAAGTGGTGCCAGCAACACCCTGAGCACCAGGCCAGAGGACATTAAGGGCAGGAGGAAGGAGTACTTCAAGAAGCTTCTGAATGAGGAAAACCCCACAGAACCTGTATTACCATCATCACAGCCAACAGTGAAAGAAAATGGAGAAACCACCCTAGAAAAAGTATGAAGTGCATTTAAGAAAATGAAGTCAGAGAAAATAATAGACTCAGATGAAGTCATAGCAAACATGATCAAGATGCTGCATAGATTAGGGGAGAAATGTCTCCTGAGGGTACTCATTGCAGGATGGGAAGAGACGCATATCCCAGATGACTGGAGTATAAGCCTTCTGGTAGCAGTATGTAGAGATATGAATGGGATATAGGAGGCATAAATATCATTTCATACTACAATGCTTGAAAGGGTGATTGATGACATAGGTTTATAGAAAGTAAGATGGGAGCTGAGGAAATTGGATTTAGATCAGGTTGCAGTACAACCATCCTGAAGTTTGCAGTGAGACAGATAGTAGATAAAAAGAGGGAAATACAGAAAGAACCCAACGGAGTATTCCTAGACATGGAGAAAACATAAGACAAGGTCCCAATAAATCTCATTTGAGCAGTACTGTAATGGTTCAAAGTCCTGGAAACACTGGTAGAAATACTACAGGCTATGTACAAGAACCCAATGACACAAATACAGACACCATTCAGACTTATAAATGGATTCCCAGTGGAAGTGGGTGTACATCAAGGTTCATCACTAAGTCAACTCTTATTCATACAGTTGATGGACAATATCAGCAAATAAGTTAGAGGGAACAGTCAAAAAAGCTGCTGTATGGAGAAGGTGTTGCACTACAAGCAGACTATGAACATAGTCAGGAAGGTAATGGAACAGGTCAACAGCTTCACTTATCAGGTAGATATGGATGAGGAGAAGGGAAGTCATCCTTAAGTGAAAATGTAAGGTGTACAAAACAGTGATGTGACTAGTGCTTCTGTATGGCACAAAATCTTGGCAGTGATGATATAGCAACTGAGAAAACTTGAGATTATAGGGATAAAATATTTGCTATGGGTAGTAGTGTGCACTTTGTGAAACATATGAAGAAATTACGATATTACAATTGAAGTCTATGTTGCTATGCTTGCAGAAAAAAAGAATATAGCAGTTCAGTGATATGTAGGAAAGCAAAAACTGAATTGGTAAAGCAGATTTAGAAGGAAAAATAAAAAAAGCAAGTGGAGACAAGGACATCCACCCAACAGAAGGATAGATTGCATGAGAGAAGACTTGTGACCATAGGGCATGACTGTTTCAGATGGAAGGGGAGTGGATCCGAATCAAGAGAGATGATGAAAGAAAAGGAAGTTGATGAATGCTGATGATTTTCTAAAACAATTTGCAGTACACTGTACGTAAATGCCTCCATTGTGCAAATTTGGCATTTTCTAACAGCTAAAAGGCATGTACAAATAAAAACATTTGAGAGAAAATTCTAAAAACAAATGTTTTTCTATATTCAAGAACAAGTACAATTCTTCATACTGTAAACAGAGTATGCTCCATTTCAAGTCAAATTGGCAGTAATTGTGTAACACTATTTTCATTTGGAATGATATGCTATTGAGGTGGCTTTACCAAAATGTATTGCAACATATGTAATTTTCAAGCATTCAAAATTCTTAGAATTTATACTTAGCCATATTTTTCTCCATGTCTCTCATGTAAATGCCAACCAGCTCAGAAGGATGAAGTTGGTTAACATCCAGAAATAACTAAGTATTTTGAATTCTAATGATGTCTCAATCAGTTAGCTATGCAGAAAGTATTAACA
The DNA here is from genome assembly GCF_019279795.1 of Protopterus annectens. Lineage (NCBI taxonomy): Eukaryota > Metazoa > Chordata > Ceratodontiformes > Protopteridae > Protopterus > Protopterus annectens. The sequence continues at coordinate 574,052,755 of NC_056750.1, read as the reverse complement.
GTAAGCTTACTTAACACCACAAAATGTGTCATCTTTTGCAGGTTTATACTGGGGAGACCATAGCAAAAGGCATAGTTAAAATGTATTTGGAAGGTCAGGGGTAAATGTACAAAACTGCTTGAAGTCTTTAACACAGCTGTGCTTCAGAATAATTCCAGTAAATAATGATGCTTACCCAGTTGTTAGCAAAAATCAAAAACAGATGTTCCATTAGCTGCAAGAATTACACAATGTACGACACATTGCAACATGACTAGAATTATTTTCTCAAATGAAAGTGTGCTTTGTACAAAGTTCTCTACAGAATACATTATGTTTTCAAATAAATGACAATCTAAACTATGTTTTCAGGGACTGACACATCAATACATACTTACCCATATTTCCAATTAAAGAACTCCATTAAAATATACAGTTACATTAATGGAAGAATTTTTCAACATTTATTTAAAAGTGAGCTTGTTTTAGGAAATGCTATGATCTATAAAAAGTTAATCTTTACTAAAGTTTTAGATACTAATATTAATTATCATATAGTAACTGAGAATCATTTTTAGCCCACTTGAATGATTAAACTCTCAACTGCAATGTAAGATGCAATTTTGTCACAGAAAAAAGTAAATAAATGTCACTACCGCTACTAAGGAAAACTAAACAAACCTCTGCCATTTTATCTCCTTCTCTAAGTGACAACAGATTAAAAACATCAGAAAATGTTCATAAAATATTGTTCTTTAATAAAACAAAGTACAAATACACCAAAGCTATGCTAACAATAACTTGACATGATCTAGCATACTTTATATCAGAAGATGCCTCCAGTTTGTACTTGTGGCTATGACACACACTATTAAAGAGCTTGCTTCCCTTCTTGGAATCTGGACTACTTTTAGTGAATATCTACTAAAGAAAGCTACCCTCCCTCCCCACCAATTATCATCCCATCAAGTGTAGTGAATGTCAGACATTACTGGCAAAACTCCTTAAAATGAGTTAGGGTTGTAATCCAACAAAAGCATTAAAAGACACATTTGCATTTTGAAAAACCAAATAACAGAAAAGCAAAACTAGCAAGAACAAAAAGATTACAAAACGAAAACACTTTACTTTTCCAATCTGGGAAACAAAACTAAACCATTACATTATGACTTAATTTGTCTGAATAGTGGTAGTGTTATGGAAAGGATTTATCTAAGGTAAGGTATAGATCTGTGTCTAAGGGGCAGGGTTAGGGTCAGTCTTATCATGCATTAGTAAGGATGAATAGGGGGCATTTAATTTTTAGATATTTTTGATATTTATTATTATTATTAATTTATTGTTTAAAGCACCTATAAGGTTATCATAAAATATTTCCTTGTTTTATACAATGACAATAAAATGTTTGAGTGACTGATTGATTGACTCTAACTCCTTACCTAGAAAAATCCTTTCTTTGTGGTACATAAGACACTGAGACACATATCACATAGAGAATGATATATTCACAACACTAAATACATTCCGTTCCTTAACTTGTACTGTAACCCTAACCCAGTATCATTCAAATACACCTCCAACCCAACACAAGCATCATCATCACACACACTACACTAACTCATCCTCAAATCTAGCCCTTATTCTCATCCTAACCCACAAACACTCACAATCTGCATTACCCGTCCCTAATTCTGAATGTTTCTGTAGATCTGAAACTTTCTGCATTAAGCCCACCTTAAACTTCCACATTCCAAAAATATACAGCAATCAAATAAAATTCTACTCAATTAACCTTCTCCTTCTAACACCCAGAACAACCAAACTAAATTACACTCATCTAAACAAATTTGACTAAATTGTTGCATACCACACTAAAACAAACGCAAACATTAAAACTGATCATTTTATCATTAAAGAAAACTCCATAATTTGAGGAAGATGTTCTTAAGAGAGGGATGAAAGCACTAATATTTGCTTAATAGAATATACATATATATGTGTGAGCGTGTGTGTGTTATCTCAATTATAAGGGGAAGTTCTTTTTCCATTATCTTGGTAAACATTATTTAATATATCTTTCATTTATGTTTAGTATTAAGCTTTCTAATCTGGTGTTAGCAATCACAGAGTTGCATTGAGTTGCATTGTATGCAATGATGTTCAAAGACAGACTAATCAGACATTGCCTTTTAGAAGTTGTAAGAAATAAATTGTAATAAAGACTTTCTAAGTTCCATATTTCTCAATTTTTCCAACCCAGTAATTTTTCCTAAGGAATCATTATATTTTTTGAAATGCTTGAGATAGATACTTGGAGTGCATTAGAATACAGTATTATAATCAATAAAAAGCCATAGCAGGTGAGGTGTAATGTGGTACAATGATCTTTTCGTGGAATGTCTAGATATGCTGCTTGCAATTACATGGGCTGCTGAAAATGCTTTTCTGAGTGTGGTAGACACACAGTTACTCAGTTTTAAATTCTTATCTAACATTCCTTCAAGACTTTTAAGGATGATGCCTTCTTTTCTGTAATATAATTATAATTACTATCCATTTTGACAAGTGCTAAAATGCTTCATTTATTGGTATTATAAGAGTAGGCATTGCATCTGCATCAGGCATGTATTTTTTTTCTTTTGTAGAAAACTTGGTGAATTACAGCGTACGATAATGAAGCAGTCACGTTATGCAGCTTAAGTTCATTAGTATGTTTGGTTATCTGGAACCCAATTCTCATCTGGTAAATGTTAAAAAAGAAGGGCACCCATTGGGACACACATATAACCCCTCACCCAGATCTGTTGTGTATTATTACGTAGGCATGTCTTACACAGTAGACCACTTACAGATTTACTTGTTACGCTTTTAAGATGGCAGTCATTTTAAATGAGGAATAGTGCTGAATGCCCCTTCAAGGTCAAAAGAAGTAGCATGCACTGTTAATCCTTCATCAGGTGTTCCTCTTACTTCCTCAAAACATGTCCCGAGTTTCAAAAACTATGTTTTCCCTTAAGGAAACTGAAGTGTTCAAACCTATATTGTTCCATATCTAACAGGGGTAAGTGCTATGTTTCTTTAGCAAAGAAGGACAATTATGATACACTTCTAATTTTACAAATAAAAGTGGTTTAAATCACTGGATCTAAAATTGGTTAGTTTTGATGTGACTCCTAATCACTTTACTTTGCTCACTGGTATGACTTCATCATTTCATCCTAGATGAAGGACATGTCCAAGTAGTAATATTTTTCTTATTTTGATTCATATGGGTTGCATTTGGTTTTCCTTAAGTATGTACAGGAAAAAGAATAAGTAGATTGTCTGTTTCCATGGAGCTTGAGTTTTTAGCTTTATTTTTGAAGCAGTTATGACATGGTTGGAAAAGAAAGTCTCAATTTATCTCTATAGTATCCTTGCATTTGTCTTTGCTTATTGTAGTGTTTGCACCAAATGTATCTACAAGTGTATTTGTTCTGCTTACTGCTTGAGTATCACTTATTTGTGGTTGCTAACTGTATATTTACAATTTTCTATTTCATTTTTTTCTGATGTAAAGACTACCTTATTATTTATTTTAGCTACAGATGTCAAGGTGAGTTTACAACATGGAAGATGTAAGAAGGTACAGAAGTAGTTCCCATATACAAATTGACTTGAGTACATAATAAATCCTTTTTTGTTGTTGTCTTACTATTTTTACCATTAAATCAAGACACGTTTTTCTTTTTGTCGAATTTAGTAGTTTATTTATCCACTACTAGTATATCTTCATGAATGTAGACATTAACAGTGTCAAAAAACATCTGCATTACTAGTATGTCTTCAGGAATGCAGACATTAACAATATCATACGACTTAAAATAATATCTTGAGCAAATGTATTTAGGTCATTGTGGGCAGTATCCCAGTCTGTTTTCTTAAGTATGACATTTATTTAATCGTGCCTTGGTATTCACAGACATCATGCACTTGCCATTAATAGAACTGTACGCAATGCTACTTATCTGCAGTGTTGAGAGTGGAGTGAGTAATTCACTTCTACCTCGCTACTGTTACAGTTGTTGACAAACAACATTGTATTCAATCCTCTTATTGGACTCAGCATAATATTTCAGACAGTTGGCAGTGCAACACATCAGTTCCCAGGTCCAATGTAATGGCTGGAGAACAATTTATAAAGTTTTTCCACTCTATTGCCATAACTATGGAATAGGGTTCATTAGCATATCATGTGAATGTGAGAATTCCACAACAGGATGAGTCTCATTGAATGGAGCACAGTTCCATCCCTACTGGGTCATGGACTGAGTTTTTTTTTTTTTTTACTTTTCAAAGATTTTTTTTTCAATGTGCAACTCAGAATGACAAACATTTATACAGCCTCAACAGCTGTATACACTTGGTTACCATCTTGAGACAGGTCCATAGGTAGCTGGAGTGGAGTGACTTTTGGGTACTGCATATATTACTGCCAGGGTCATTTGCAATTGTATTCAGTAATGAAGTATTATTCTTACTAAAAGATATGACTTTTTATGATGTTTTATCCCACCTTCATGACTTGCAAAGGACTTTTGCACATCACTGTATGGTTTACCATCACTGCTCGATGGTACACAATGTTTATGAATAGTGCCTATAATGCCTAGAAAAGATTACTTATTTATAAATGACAACACATAGAATAATGATGATTATGATATCATGATTAGTATTACTTTTGAGGGTATAACCATGCTGGAGAACAGAAATATCCTGGGCTTTTCAGAGTGCAATACATGTTATTACCACCCCATTTTGTTTATATATATATATATCTATATATATCTATATATATATATATATATATATATATATATATATATTTTATATATATATATATATATATATATATATATATATATATATATAGATATAGATATATATATATATATATATATATATATATATATATAGATATATATATATACATATATAGTTTCACTTCAGCTCTGACTTTAACTACAAACTGGAGTACTTTAGTGCTAATAAGATGAAGCTACAATGACAGGAGGTAATGAAACAAGACATAAAACCAAATGACAGCATACAGTAAGGATACAAAACAAAGGCTAACACCCATATGCCAACACAGGCAAATAATCGTGAAATACATGGAAAATTGCATAGAAATAAGTATAACAGACTCCCTTAGCCAATGTACTAGTAGAGTCTAAAGATGCATCCCTGATAAGCAAACAATTAGCCACTATTAGCGTTGTCACCTCACAGCAAGAAGTTCTCTGGTTCGATCCTCGGCTAGGGTGCCTTCTGTGCAGAGTATGCATGTCCTCCTTGTGGTCGCGAGGGTTTCCTCCGGGTGCTCCGGTTTCCACCCACATCCCAAAGACATGCTACATGTGGATTGGACACTCTAAATTGGCCCTAGGTGTGAGTGCGTTTGTGTGTGTGGGCCTTCTGTGGAAGTTTGGGTGCCAGGCTGGCAACTCAACATCATAAAACTCCACTTCCAATCATGAACAGACAAGGTGATCTGCTGTGGTGACCCCTAACCGGGAAAAGCCAAAAGAAGAAGAAGAGTTATACTGGCTTATTATAGGACAAGAGGTGTCTGCCACCAGATAAGCAGCTAGAAAAGGTGTGGGGAAATGCACAGTTTATGCAGGCTAAATAAACCAGGAAGAGAACTTGATACATGACCTAACTGGCAGTCAGTGCAGACCCAACATGATATGCTTGTGTCAAAAAACCACAATCAGTACCCAGGTAGTGGCATTCACGACCATCTGGAACAGGTGAATTCCAAGCATAGCTATCAAGTCATGCACTACCACAAGGAGGTCAACAAGTGACATAAGGTGCACAGTAATGGAAATTACCTTAATGACCTTAATGGAAAAAAAAAAGATTTAATGACAGACATTTGATTCTTCACTGTCAACTTGTGCCAGCAGTTACCCATAAACTATACATCATTAACACAAATCCTTAATCACCACTACAGTTGATATTGCAGGACAAAACTATTGCATTCATATCCTGTGAAATGACAAGCATGGCCATAGCAACTATCCTGCAGCTGCCAAGCCCCAGCTGATTACAGAACATCCAGATGTGGTTATATTTTGAGTACGTTGTTAAGCTTTTCTGGTTGCAATAGTCCTTAATGGGATGCAGAGGTTCAGCTGTGTGCTGCTAGTATAATAATGGAATTAACAGGCCACTTCCCAAATAATGTTTCCCAGAGTCAATATATATGGAAACAGAGGATCCAAATTGAAGCACTGCAAAACATCACAGGTAAGGCAGAAGACAGAAGAAACGTTAACCTTAAAGACTGCCTTTTGTGCTTACCTGGAAGGGCAGAAGGCAGATCAGCCCAAGTTAACTCCTGCAATGCCAGTATAGTATTGTAAACAGTCCACCTTGATCATCCAAACTGCAGATGAGAGATCCAAAAATAGCGATATCCAAAAAATGTCAATCTCTCTCTCTCTCTCTTTAGGAAGGCATTACAGACTATAGTTATGTCTGTCTCTACACTATGCCTAGAATGAAAACAAGACTGGAATGGATCAGTGTTTTATTTCAGCAACCGCTCCTCAGATCTTACATGTGTCACCTTTTCAAGACCTTTACCATGTGTTGAAGACTCCCACTAGGTCAATAATTATTCAGATCATCAGGATCTCAAGCGATCTTTTTATGAATGGGAGCAAATGGTTAATTTGCAGTTGTCGAGATCTCATGAGACAGGCACAAAAATGATGTGAGAACTCATACTGATATACTGAAAAATGGTTACCCAGCAAAACTTTATCCTTAAACAGATGAGTATGATATTATGGGAACATTAGCCTTTGAGCAGCCATCATGAGATCATAGAGCTCATGTTTATACCATATAAATGAATTTGTTGTAAATGATCCACACTTTAATATACTTAGATAATATCTGGACATGTCTATATAATGTTATGTAGTTTATCTCGTCAATATTTGGATAGTTGCATTTCCCATAAGATCTTTGTTTTAATTGATTCTTACATCCTCATCTTTGTACAGGAAATCTTTGTTTGTAAGGGACATTAACAGCATGATGAATGTTCCTGTAATACTATAATTCTATGCCACTTTTATTTTATTTTATGTATGGGTTGGAGGTTGGTATAATGGGTAATATGTTTTCCATGCAGTCGCATCAAAGAGGGTTAGATTCTTAACTCTGGGAAATTGGGAAGGTTTAAAATAACCCACAAAGGCAGCTTGCATATATATGCATGCATTTTGGCGAATGTGCGCATGTGTTTGTGTGTGTGCACTCACACACATCTGCACATATTAGGATGTACGCAAATGTGTTTGTCTAGACTATTACAGTGGGTTGCACTACATATGTAATTCTGGGCATTATTTTTGTATTTAGTCATTCATTTTTATCAGTCAACAATCTGAGGTATTCAGAGTCAAAACTGTTGCATCTGGTGGTCACCTGTGTGTGTGTGTGTGTGTGTGTGTGTGTGTGTGTGTGTGTGTGTGTGTGTGTGTGTGTGTGTGTGTGTGTGTAAGAATATGTGACTGACAACAGTGAGGGGAAATGTTTGGTATGTTTTATTGGTATTTATTTGTTTGATGCATCTAAGTTTTACAAAGTTATTAAAGTAACTGTAACTGGTGTGTATATATGTCTGAGGATTCAGTGGGTTACACTGTATGCATCTTACAGCAATGAGTTAAATACTTTACTGTCAGCATTAGTTATATATTTATTCTTAATTTTTTTTCACAATTTGTCTTCTGATTTGTATAGACACAAACACAAACACACACACAGATGAGCCAACTAATTACATGAGCTTTACTGACACTGTATACTTCAGATGTTTGGTGAGTACAAAAGTAGTCTGTTGATTAATGTGACTGTTATTTTTTGCAGTTATTGCTCTAGATTTGTAAGGATAGTGAAAGAGTAAAACAAGCTGAGATGCATTTTTGTGACTGTAATTGTTATTATTATTATTATTATTATTATTATTATTATTATTATTATTTGAGCAGAATCAGCACTCTGAAGTATACAGAGTCAAGTGGATACCAAGGCAATCTGTGAATGGAAATGAAATGCAATGGCTTGGCAGGGACAGTGTGTGTTTGGGTAAAACAAGCTGAAATACATACCTGCACAATTATTAGATTGCTTTGTTTTATTTGATGAAACTCAGACATCTGATGTACTTACAGTTAATAAGGTGGCTATAATAAGTATGTACTGAAGCAGTCCCTAGATGAAAGTGATTGATATCTGCTGTCTTTTGACTGATGAGTAGTGTTTTGTGGCAGTCGGGGATTTGTTAATTATATGTAATTTTGTTAAATACAATTAAGAGATTAATTAATAAATCATGAAAGGTTACAAAGTAATTCTTGGTCTTGGTAGCTTTTGAATCATTATTTATGAGACTTGTTGCCTCCCTGGGTTAGCTGAGAGGACTTTTCTACATCACCTTCCTTTGTTGACTGGCTTTTTGTCTACTACCTGTTTTCTCTGAGGTAGGTATTTTCTTTGGAGAATATCTGTGCATTTATATTACTGTTGTACTTGCTTTTGGTTCACATTTGTTGGACTTTGGATGATGATAATAATAGTTGTTGTTGTGTCTTTCGGCTTTTCCCGGTTAGGGGTCGCCACAGCGGAACTCCGGTCCGCTAATGACTGGCAGTTGATTTTTACGTACCGAGTTGCCAGCCCTGGTGCACAACCTTCAGTGAAAGAATGCCCATTCACGCATGTCTCCACGCAGAAGACACTCTAGCTGAGAGTCGAACCGAACAGTGTCTTACTATGAGGTGACAACGCTACCGCAGCACCACCACCGTGGATGATGATAATAATAGTAATTGTTATTATTCTTTAGTTGTCAGAGAGGCTATCTATCCAGTGTATGTCTTACATCTTTAAATACTCATTTGCTCAAAAGTCAAAGGTACTGAATGTCGGTGTGTGGATGTCGTGTGTGTTATGTCTCCATTTCCAGCTTTAATTTATATGATCAAGGTTCATCTGGTTTCTTGGATATTGTTTTGCCAGTGGGTTGGTGCATTCTGTTATGGTTTGGCTGTTGGATAAATGCTGGGTGAATTTCAGGGATGCTTGGTAATTTTCTTACTGGGTTATTAGTCACATTTTTAATTCTAAACTTTTAGTTTGTAGTGCTGACCAATGTTAATAATAGAACTAGTATAGTTTAGCCCCTCAGCTTGCGGTTGGTATGTTTACATATGTTTATCCTTCTTTGGCATAGGTGCCCTTAGCACCAGTGGTTATATATGTTTTGTTAGTGACAGTATCCAAATATTATAGTGGATAGGGGATTTCTTAAAAATGTGCCTCGCTTTATTATGGCTTGGCAACCATTAAGTTCAATTACTCATTGTCCTGTGGGCATTGCTTATGTCAGTTATTACCTCTTCAGTTACTTTAGCTGTTTTTATGTTTTATTTAGCAAAGGACGGTCACATCTATGATCCTTGGCAGAGCTGATTGTGGTAGCAGAAGTGTATGGCATTCCAAAACCCTTGCAGCAGCTTATCAGTTTTCTGGCAGTTTGCATTTTGTAATGCCCAGTGTTAAGTGAAGGCAGGCATCTTTCAGGCTTTACATTCTAGAACCTTGCAGGTGTACAGCATCCAAGGATTCACTGCAGCAGCAATTTTATCTGGAACGTTGGATTTATTTTGTTGTCATGTTCTCCTTTCACCTTGTTTTTTTTTTCTCTCTCTGTATTAATCCTCTCTATTTGTAAGGTTCCATTATTTTCCAGTCAATTAAGGAGAGGTGGCTTCATCTATCGCAGGAGGTTCAAGGCTTGCTATATGACTTAGAAACAGTGTGGGCAACTGAGTAGTCCCAGAGGTCCAAGAAGAGATCATCACTGAATACAGAATAAGTTTCAGCTGAAGGACCAGCCCTGGCTGAGAATGCTCGAAATAAGAACAGAGATTCCTTTGGTCAAAGGGTCACCCCTTCCAGCTTGTTCAAAGTATCATCAGAAGCCCAAGTTAATGTCTTTGTTGGGTCAGCAAGGCTAAACCTTAATGCTAGAGGTCATTCTTCTGAGGATTGTTTAGATGAGTTTATAAATTCTTTGCCAGAAGAGGGGAGGGTTAGGCTGCTTGACTTAGCCCTAAAAAGAAACTTTCATGCCTCCACAGCTGTGAGGGAGCAGGTATTGAAGCTGGTCAGGTTGCACACCATCTTCACCCAGCTTGCATATTGGGTCTCAGTAGGTCAGTACTTCACGGAGGGAGGCATTACCTTATCCGGATGATTGTGTTCCCCAATTCATGTACCCCATGGCGACTTTCAGCATTTTGGGTTCCAATTCCCCAGGGTGTCAAATCATGGCATGTATTCCCACAAAGGTCAAAGGCAAGATTAACAAAGGGAAGTTTGTAGATAACTTCAGTCTAGTAGACAGTGAGGGAATTAAATGCCTCTTGGATGCTGACAACAACTCAAACAAGGACTTGATGGCAGACTTAGTGACCATCAGGAAGAAGGCATCAGCCAGGACACTGGTAAGGAACTGGGATACTTGGTCACTGGGCTTTGTGGTGTTCATGGGGGGGTGATGATCAGGAAGGATGCCAGTCAGGCCCTGCCTTTATTACCTTACTTTGTGGCCATAAGGGAAGCACACCATGTGAAAGGCAGTTCTGGTTGGCTGAACTGTAATTAATGTTTTAGGAAAATGAAAGCTCGATAAGTCCCTCAGGTGGGAGTTGAGGCATCTAGACATATGGCCCAGTGCCATAATGAAAAAACAGTTGCCACTGAGATTGATGGAGGGAGTGGTAACACAAAGGAAACAAACTTTTGCTGGGCCTTCAACCATGGCAAATGCCTTTTGCCTGCTTGCAAATATAGCCACTTGTGTTTGGAATGTAGGAAATGTCACCTTGTCTCCAGGTACTGGGGAATAGTTGCCTAGGACAGGCCTGTTTTTCCCACTTCTCAGGCAGAAGGGGAGATCTGGGGGGCTGTAATAACTTCTTTTGGGCGAAGCAAACTTTTCATGGCCACAGGGCGTGATTTAGCAGGTGACTTGAGCTTACCACAGAGGGCTCATTTTCCCATTTGCATAATGACAGCTTATCCAAATCAGGGGGCAACAGCCACTCTTCTTAAAGACTTCTCCAAGGTCTTTCCTTTTCATTCCACAGCTCTGTTAGATTCTAAGTTAGTTAATAGTCTGTCATCCATCAAGGGACATGAACAAATTGCTGCTATGTTGATACAGAAAGAGTGATCATTTGGTCGGATAACAGGCCCCTTTGCTATCCCCACCCCACCCCCATGGCCAGCTTTTAAAAATTCCCCCATTTTTCTGGTTTCCAAGAAACAGGGAAGTGAATTCAGTATTGAGTAATCTGTCCCACCAGGCAGATCATTCAGTCAATTATTTTATTGACAATGAGCTGACCAAGGTATGTTACTCCTCCCTGAATCAGGTGGCAGAGGTCATTATGGGCTATGGTTACCCCTAGCTCTGCAAGATGGACATATAATCCACTTTCTGTCTTCTCCCCGTGAGGCAGGAACATTGGCCATATCTAGGTTTTCAGTTTGACAGTAAATTATTTTTTGACCCTGCAGTGCCAATGGGATGATTTGTGGCTTGTGCGACATTCAAACTATTTAGGACAGCCTTACACTTGTGCTGGCAAGAGCAGGTACCCCTCCAGTCAGCAGTCCAGAGGATTTTTTGATAGTGGGGGAGGGCCAGGATGGTGCTTTCCTCTAAAGCATGTCTATTTTTAGCGGGCTTTGTTCTGAGATGGGGTACCACTGGCCAGCAATAAAGCTGAGTTTTGACATTTCTGTGTTAGAAGTCGATACCATTGATGACTCATTAAAGCTTCAACAAGTCTGGCAGTTACTTTGGAGGTTTTTGGTATCCAGCAAAACTCATGCAGTGGAAATCATGCAGCTACATGGGCTGCTGAACTTTGTCTGCAGGGCAGTCTCTCCAGGCAGGACCTTTCTGTGGTCCATTTCTGACATGTTGAAAGAGAAGAAACCCAAGTACAACTTTGTGCAGTTGACCAGATGAGTCAAGAATGACCTTCAGCTATGGTTCATGTTTTTGAGTCAGTTCAATGGAGTTTCATTTTGGCCGTCCCCTTGAGCACTGACCTTGAGCTCTTCATGGCTCCAGCAGAGGATTCTGGTATGGGAGGTTACTTTCAAGTTTGCTGGCTTGCCAAAATGTAACCAGAAAGCTAGCCCGAGTACAGGAAGAGAGTCATTACAATTTTGGAAATGTTTCCCATTTGGGTGGCAGTTTTGGTATGGAAGGACAGGCTACATAATAGGACGTCTGTTTTTCACTCGGATAATATCTCGGTGGTGCATGCCCTCAATAAACATTCCTCTGGGTCTAAATGGGTTTGCTCGGTTATCAGGCTTTTAGTTTTGTTGAGGTTTGGAGAATAATTTGTCATTCTCTTGTGTACATGTCCCTGGTCATCTTAACCCTATAGCTGACAGTCTCTCCTGTTTTCAGTTTGCCAGGTTTCACCAGTTGGCCAAGCATATCAATCCAAAAGGCACTTCAGTTCCTGTGGGAGTCTGGCTATCTGGAGAAGAGTAGCAGTGTCACTCTTAGCCAGCTCCTGAGCCAGCAATACCAGGAAGGCATATTCTTCATCCCCTCAGGTTTTCAAAGCTTTCTACAGGTCTTTGCCTCTGGTCCCAAGACATGGGGAGTGCAGTTGTTACTTCAATTTTTAGTGGCCAGATCCTCTGCACGCGGCTTGCCTAAAATTCCCAGAGTGCACATAGCATCTTTTGGATGGTTGAAGTGATCCTTAGGTCTTCGGGAAGTGTCCAGCCACTAGGTGTCTGCAAGAGTGCTCATGGGCCTTGAGAATATTAGTGGGCTTTCCCAGGATTCCAGAAAGCCTATTGGGAGGCAATTCCTTCCCCTTGTTGTTTGGGGTCTCTATAAGATACTAGATGATTTTCATACATTTGTTACAATAGCAGCTTTATTCACGTCCTTGTCTGTGGGTGCCTTTCATGCCATTCCATGCAATTAGACAAGGTCATTGGGTTGGCCATTTGCTCAGTGCATTTGGTCAGACTGCTACATAATATCACTCCTACAGGGAGAATGTCAGGGCCAGCTTTTGTGCATGCTTTAGCCAGGCCCTTTAGTCTGACAGAGATCAATTTATTTCTTAGGCAGGCCATGACAGAGCAAGGAATTCATCCTCAAGGTCACTCCTCGCATTTTTCCAGATAGGTAGTACCTTTGACTTGGCATTGGAAGGACATTCTGTCAAGGTCATTCAGAGAACAGCAAGGAGGGTGTCTGATGCCTTTTTGTCTTATATCAGGCATTAATTTTTATTTCTGTTGCAGGAAAAGAGGTCAATTGGCTCTTTCGCCATTCTTTCATCAAGAGAGCTGCAATGAGAGTTTTGGCATGCCCAGCCAAGTCTGTTTGATCTTAACAGTTAGACAGTTCATTCATTTGGTTTTCCTGGCCTCCATTGGCTTCAGTTATGAGCGGTCTGGCATAAAATCATCATGGAGGAAGTGTTACCCAGATTTTTGGTAATTCACCTCAGGGGATAATGATTTGGCTCAGCCCCCTAAAAAATCCTGTTGGACAGAATGCCACCTGATATGAACCACTTATAGTAGTTATATCTGAATTTGATTTTGTTCTGGTCAGCCAACATCCCAAGACTTTACTGGAAAGGTGCTAGAAGGTCTGGTGCTATTGAGAGAGCCAGGCATTTCATCAGAGTTATGTGAGTGGCTAGTCAGATTGGTTTTCATGTAATTCAGCGCAGTGATCTTGATTTTTAGGATTCAGACAATGTTCATTTGAATAACTTAGGTTTTTATTTGTTTAATCTGGATATTGTTTTTGCTATTAAGGATCTCTTCAAGGCTTAACTTCGTCCCTCCCCGCAACCCAGTTTATCCCTTTCATGGCCAGCTGTTGGGGGAATGGCATGTCACATGCTGAGCTGATGGCAGCCTTACTGCTTCACCCCTCTTGTTTTCACCTTATTCCTGTTCAGCAGCCTTTGGTCTCTGCAAGTTGAACCCAGATTTGACCAGTGGCCTTGTAAGGATGAGTAAATGGGTTTGCCACCAGGCCCGAGGTAGCTTGGAATACGCATACATTTCTGTAGTGGCAGCTGGAACAGGCAAGGTCATGCCAATTGCCTTGAGTTCATAATTTAATGGTTATTGGTTTATATGGTACATCTGAATTACTGTGGCTTCATTTTTGGTTGGCAATGGCTGTAATTTAATAAAAGGTTGCAAAGTCAATATGGTGTGATTTTTGACGGGTTCTAACCCAGTGATATTGACCTGCTGATACTGATGGAAAGCACTGATGGAGAATGGAGTATAAAATATCTAGATTGTTTAATATCAGAGGCAAAGTTTCTTCATATTTTGTCTTAGCAACATTAAGAAATGCATTTATATTTCCATTCTGTAAGTTTATACTGAAAAGCATTGATTTCATCAGTATAATTTGACATGTTTTCAGTTGTTCCTTGGATACTGGTGTTCATATTGTTCTAACTTTGAGAACAAATAGTAGTTGTTTAACACCCCTTTCAACTCAAGACTTTTTTATATACTGAATTCTACCACTTCTTGGAGTTCATAAAAACATGACAACAGCTGACCCTGAGACAGATATCATACTGCTGTGTGGTGAAAGAGGCTGCTATGTCCTGCTTCTATACTTTCACAAATCTGTGGTAATGAGAATACGCCAATGACGTGTGTTCCTTGTAGGTGACTGTTTTCACTGTCATATCCATGACAAATCTTAACTTGGGTTCAGTAAGTTGAGTGATTGTCAGATGAGAAACACTGACTCAGTACTTTATCTAGAGCACTTGATTTCCTGGACAAATCCACAGTTGGCACTACCCTCAACCACAGAGTTGAAGTAAAAAAGAAAAAACCTCCAGAGTAGAGTAGAAAAAAAAGTCTACAAGCCAAAAAATTCTATACACTGTTTGAAAGATGCCTTTCTGAAACTAACAATTAAGTGTACTAGCTCCTTGCTATAGTTCCTAACAAATATACACTGCAAACAGATTGTTTATTTCATCCAATGCTGATTAAATAACTACCATTAAAGCTTGCAGCTCTAAGGACTAATTTGCACTCACACCAAGTGAACACATTATTGACTTTCAGAGAACAACTGGCACCTTTTCTAGTGCACCAATCATGTCTTCTAACAAGCTTAAGGCAGCTACCCTCTACACTGCATCATATCTGCAGCTTTGCAATGAGTGGATGTCATTTCAGGATTCTTTTGTGGCAGCTGTTATCAATCTTTTCACTTATCCGGTCATAGATGGTGCAGCAGATTCCTTGCACATCCCTACGTGTTCAATGACAGTTCCAACTGTTTGAAGTGTAAGTTAAGAATGTTTTTTTTTTTTTTTGGTTCCCTTGGATGTCATCCTACAAGCCCGGCTCCCAGTGCAGGGTCTATGTTATATATTTGAACTGTCAAAATGTTGAATACCATATGTTTGAGACCATATGGTCGATATTTGAAAGTTCAAATATATAATAAAAGAAAAACATACCTTAACAGTGCGCCCCCCACACCCCCCTACTTAAATATACCAACTCTGAGACTGCACTTCAGTGTAGAAAAGGGAAAGTCTCCCATTCTGCACCATACGGTGCCATTAAAGACAACCTCCGAACACTTGAACTGTCGATCATATGGTCTCGACCATATGGCTATCGACATTTCAAGCGTTCGTTTATTTGACATAGACCCCCAGTGCACACATCCATGCCAGATCTTCCAGCCATCCTCATACCCCCAGACTACTCTAGTATTGCTGGGATCAGTTGTAGCTACTAAGGGTATAATGGAGATTTGGCCATCTTTGCTTCCATCTGGAATGTTTTCTTTTATATGTATCCATGCCCTTTCCTAGTTCTTTCCACCATGCTCGACTACGTTTTGGCAAATTCCCTCTTTGAACCAAGCTGCCCTTTAAGGAGTGTCATTGATGAGTGGCCTCCAACCAATGACAGGTATATCCATTCCTCCCTGCCACTTCATCAGTCACCCAAGCTGCTAACTGAACTCAGGTCGCCTGGGCTGCCATCAAGGAATCCTGCTATACCAACAAAGCAGCTTAAAAGTTCAGAATGTTGGCACTTGCTTACCACAAGCATTCTTTCCATATTACTGCTTCATCAATGAAACAAATAAAAACAAGAAGCTGTTCTTTACCATTGAAATCTGTAGAATCAAACACTTGAACTGCCAACATTTTGCAATTCTCTAGCTAACAGTTGACATTATTTTCAGTTTTATTTGGGATTTCTGAGATCCAAACATTTATGATATAGTCTAAAAGTCATACTTCACTGACTTGCTTTTCTGTGTATTTTACAAACATAACTTTCACATCTGCTTGACCTGCTGATAACAATAATTTGGGGAATTATTTGGCATCCAGATCAGCAAAAACATAATTTGCCTCTTTAGTCTCTTACTTATTATCGCTCTCTTCTGAAAGACTGCAATTTGTATTTTGAAAAGTTAATATTCTCTTGAAATAATCCAGATTTTTTTTATCTGTCATGCAGAGTGTACATTTTTCAAATGCCTTCTGAATTTTCTTGCTATCATAGCAGTATCTACAAGCTTTTCTCCAAACGCAATAAATAGTGGTGCTTTCTCATTCTGTGTAAATCCGTTGGCCAACTTGGCAGACTTTATTCTGGTGGCCACAATGCAGCTGGTTTTACATAGTTTATGTTCATTCTGTTGCTTTTCAGTGACAATCATCACTTCCTGAGCAGGCTCCTGAACTAAAGCATTTTCTTGTAATACTGATATTCCTGTCTTCTTAATAAGCATATCCTTGTCTTTGCTGCAGCTAGATTTGAACCTATAGTAGTCCATCAGTATTAAATTGTACTCTCAGAGATGCTGGGTGACAAGATTGGTGTGACACGGGAAATTATTTTTCCGAGTTATGATACAGAATTGGAATGGCCTAGGCATGGTAATGCCATCCTGTCTTGTTACAGTGGCTGCTGAAAAAAGCAATTACTAGAAAATGGAAACCAGAATCTAAACCAACAATACTAGAAGTAGAGAGTATAGTAACAGAGATAAAACAATTGGAACTGAGATCTTTAGAAAAGGGTAGGAGCAAACTACATAGGAACAATGGGAATTGTGGGAACAATACATACATGGGAGAGAGAAGGTTTAAAAGAAGGCAGGACTTAAATGAGCTATGTAATATTTGACTGAAAATGATTGCTTAGATTATAAGTGATGTATAATGCTTGCAACTGGGAATGTGTCAATATGGTTTGTGATCTAAAATGTTTGCAACTAGGACTGTCAGTGTGGTTTGTTTTCATTTATATAGATGCATGATTGACTATGTTGTAAGTAATGATTTAATGAAGGTGTTTCTGGTTTAAGAAAAAGAACAGGAATTGAATCTTCTTCTCTTTTGGCTTTTCCCATTAAGGGTCGCCACAGCACATCATCCGTTTCCATTTCTTCATTTCCTCTGGATCTTGCTCTGTCACACCAACCACCTGCATGTCCTCTCTCATCACATCCATAAACCTTATTTAGGCCTTCCTCTTTTCCTCTTACCTGGCAGCTCCATCCTTAGCATCCTTTTCCCAATATACCCAGCATCCCTCCTCAGAACATGTCCAAACCAACACAATCTCGCCTCTCTGACTTTGTCTCCAAACTGTCCAACCTGAGCTGACCCTCTAATATACTGATTCCTAATCCTGTCCATCCTTGTCACACCCAGTGCAAATCTTCTTAACATGTGCCCCTTCCAGCTCTGACTCCTGCCTTTTTGTCAATGCCACTGTATCCAACCCCTACAACATAGCTGGTCTCACTACCCTCTTGGAGACCTTTCACTCTTACTGGTACCCATCTGTCACAAATCACTCCTGACACTGTTCTCCACCAATTCCACACTGCCTGTACTCTCTTCTTCACCTCTCTTCCACACTCATTACTCTGAACTGTTAATCCCAAGTACTTAAACTCATCCACCTTCACCAACTCTACTCCCTGCATCCTCACCGTTCCTCTATCCTCCCCTCTCATTCACACACATATATTCTGTCTTAGTCCTGCTGACCTTCATTCCTCTCCTCTCTAGAGCATATCTCTACCTCCTCAGCTTGGTCCCTACTCTCACTACAGATCACAATGTCATCTGCAAACATCATAGTCCATGGGGCCTCCTGTCTGATCTCGTCTGTCAACCTGTTCATCACCATGGCAAATAAGAAAGAGCAGGAATTGAATAATTTATGTAATGTTGCTTAGGTTACATGATATATAGCAATATATGTGAAGTATAATGTTTGTAAAAGTGAACTTGTTAATACAGTTTGATTACTTTTAAATAAATGTAAATATGCCTTTGTCACAAGTGATAATTCAATAAAGATGTTTAAAAAATAAATATCAGCTCAAATTCACAGGGCATCTCTAGTTCACTATATTGCAAACATTGTGTGCAAACATAGCCTAGCAGAAGCATCTTTCAAGTTGTTTTAACTTTTCAGTATAATATTTTTGGCTCCTCTGTTTACATAATAATGACAGGCAGGAGGGTAATACAAAAGTAGCTCACTGTTATTAGGCAGCTGTTTTCCTTTTCCAGCTAAAGCATGAACTTTGTTAAGAGCATTACACTAACTTTTTGTACAGTATAAATGTTCTGTTAATAGGACTGAAATAGTTCAGAATACTAGATCAATCCTATCAGTATGAGAACTGATGCTGACACAAAAAGTGAAACACTCACAGCTCAATTTAATGTGGTTAGTAGAATCAACTAAAGTTTAATAGCCTTGAAGCTAGGATCTACAATATCATCAGGAAAAACAATGGATTAGTAATAAAAGCATTTGCATCCTATTTTAATGTCCATCTGTGCTGGTAATGTCAATATCAGCAGTGTTTTGATGGAATGGGAAAAAACTCAAATCATTATTAAAGATTACTAAACTATGTGAGCTTGCACCAGAGGAACAAACCCCTGACTGTGACCCAGGTGACTGAGTCTGAATAATGTCTCATGTGCTTGATGGCACATGCAGGGAGGATGAGTGTGGCCATTCGGGGGGGGGGGGGTTGATGTGCTGCTTGGAAGCAGTCTTACAGTTAAATCTCAGTGGAGGTTGGGGACATGTGTGGCATTGAATACAGGTAAACATGGCTATCGCTGAGTCACTGCAGAGGCAGGATAATATGTCTGCAAGCTGAATGCACATCCTTCCTGAGAATGGATGGGTGTAGATATCGGGTATGACCTTAGCAGCAAAAATCCTCCTTGACAGCAATGTGCCACTGCCCAAGGATGCCTTGATCTTCTCTCCAGCCCTGAACATGGAACAGAGTTTGCCCATGGACAGTATTTGGGCATGCTAGACCCAGTGGACAGGAAGCAGCCCTGGAAGCAGCTAATGGCTAGCTGCAGGGAACCAAAAATCCCACAAAAATATTATTGTGTCCACAAGTAAAATAGCAATAAAATTGGCTTTATAAAAAAAGAATGTTTGACCATTACATGTATTGTAGTTTTTGTACTACATGCAGCAATTTTTCTTTGTACTAGTTTATTTATTTTTTCTTAAAGCACAGTTGCCACATTATCACAAAGCATAATGTATAAACTATTTCTCTCATGTCCCTCGTGATAATGTTATTCAACTTGATCATTGCATTTGTGGGATTTGTTCAGTGTTCCAGTATTTAAATTTAGGAAATGGAAAAGATGGCATCTGTGAATCATGCAATGAAATATGGGTACACAGACTATCCAGCTTTATCAGGAAACATCAAAAAAGTAATGCAGTCTTGAAAAAAATATCATACAGTGCTCCACAATACCTCACAAATATATACATATTGTGTTGATATGCTGGAAAAATCCGCTAGCACTACACACACAAACATATAATTAAAAACATAAATAAGTGGGGGGCTGGGCCCCCACCCCCCACTAACTATACCAACTCAATCAGATCACACTACGTGGGGTAAAGGGCAGTTTTACAGCCCAGGCCATTTTTTTTTTTCCTGGAAAATAAATCGCGCTGGCCTGAGCCATATTTCAGACTTCAGACTTGATCTTTATGTGAAGAGGCAGAGGATGTAATAACTTCTTCAAGATTTTAATATATGAATCGGAACCTACAACATACTGGTAAAAATATGGCTTACACTATGACTAGTTGAGTTACAACTCAGTGAGGAGTCAACCCACCAATCAAGACTTATCAGGAATGCAACATGATGAAAAAATGAAATGTAGGCATTTTTTATCCCTACATCACTCATGTTGGGAGGAAGCCTGCATACCACATGAATATGAAGAGAATGGAAATCACTGAAAATAAATGAAACACTGCTGACGCACGCACACACACACACACACACACACACACACACACACACACACACACACACACACACACACTCACACACACACACACACACACACACACACACACACACACACACACTCACACACACACACACACACACACACACACACACACACACACACACACACACACACACACACACACACACACACACACACACACACTCACACACACACACACACACACACACACACACACACACACACACACACACACACACACACACACACACTCACACACACACACACACACACACACACACACACACACACACACACACACACACACACACACACACACACACACACACACACACACACACACACACACACACACACACACACACACACACACACACACACACACACACACACACACACACACACACACACTCACACACACACACACACACACACACACACACACACACACACACACACACACACTCACACACACACACACACACACACACACACACACACACACACACACACACACTCACACACACACACACACACACACACACACACACACACACACTCACACACACACACACACACACACACACACACACACACTCACACACACACACACACACACACACACACACACACACACACACACACACACACACGGAGTTTGTGTTCACTGTCTGAGGGTGGTGACTTGTTGATTGTAAATTTGATGTATTGTTTTGTACAAGTTCCTTCTCTGTTGTACTGTTGTACATAGTCCCACTCAATGTCTCCACTTTGTCCATCAAATTTTCCACTCTTTGAGATAGTAAGTTTATCAGTGAAGTTAAATTTTCTGGTTCAGTATCCTGTGTGTCAGGTATGACTGTACTCTCTCCATTTTCCGCTGCCATTTACACAAACGACTGACAAACTCTATAACTGTAGAAACCAAAAGGCCTGGAATAGCTGCAGAAAAACAGACCAAGTATAGCAAATGTACCTGACACAGTTTCCTTTCTTTGCGCTTGTATCCAAGTGGTGTAAACCTTATATCCAAACACCAGCGACTCTGTATTGCTTTGAAGTAAAATATATTTATTAAGCGATGCCAACTTCAGTATTTTTGGTTAATTAAAACAACACAAATAAAACGCTTTTCGTTTCCAAAGGTTTGAAAACTTTTTCAAATGGTTTGTAGTCAACCCCTTTCCTTCTATTTATAGTGATCATGACATCACTTCTCCTTAAAGTTATAAGACACCTTAAATACAAAGTATTTCTACAATGTCAAAATTATTCTTTGTTGTGCAGCATGGCCAAGTAAAAGTAAATAAAATAAAACGTTTTCTGTCCATCTTTAAATCGTCATTCATAAAACACTTTTTAAACAGATAAAAACTTTGCTTTACAATCTCAAAGCTTAATACAGTGTATGTGTTCTATGATATTAGTGTGTTCTACACTAGTTATATTTATACCAGCACATACCTATTAGAGCACTAATATAAAGCAGTCTAAGTAAATTTACATTTCTTATTTAAGAATCTTTGCATATTCCTGTCCTGTTATGTTCAGGGCATTGCAACATACATAATATTTTTATTAGAATTATTTTGCATATTTTACCACCCTGATTAGTTACTAAAACAGCTATATGTAGACTATTATTAGTATATTACCCGATATAGTATAAATGCAGAAGATCTTAGGCAAGTCATATACAAGAACTGGGAAATATTGGAAAATGACCCAAATGTGAGGAAAAGACTTTTAGAACTTCCTAAATTGATTTTTAAAAAAGGTAGGAATATGAAAGCAATCTTGAAACATCACGTTAACATAGTAGCAAAACATCCAGATATGTCAAAGTGTTTAATGTGTAACTTTTGCAGACACATAGACATGGGAAAGCCATTCACTGTTCGTGATAGAAAATACAATACTAGAAGTAAGTACAACTGCCAATTTAAATTGATAGTTTACCTTGCTACATGCCAACAGTGTCAAGCTTTCTATATAG
The DNA here is from genome assembly GCF_019279795.1 of Protopterus annectens. Classification (NCBI taxonomy): domain Eukaryota; kingdom Metazoa; phylum Chordata; order Ceratodontiformes; family Protopteridae; genus Protopterus; species Protopterus annectens. Next base: position 574,030,264 of record NC_056750.1, on the reverse strand, counting down.
GAAAAACTATACGCACACTCAGAGAAGGAATGTACGAACACCTATATAGTATAAAAAATGGTAAACTTGACAATGCTTTGGCGAGACATACTATGGAATATGTAGGACACCACTTTAAGTTTCGGGTCATTGACCAAATAAAAATGGATGAAAGAGGTGGACCTGCTAGCCTCCTGTTAGAAAGGTTGGAACTAATGTGGCAACTTTCCACTCATGCATGTACCTATCCAGGTATCAATGAAATGTCCTCCATACTCTGTATTCTTAGACTTAAGAACTTAAGACAGAAGTCACTAATTTCATTATTTATACAGACTTTATGTTTGTTAATAGTTCAAGTCTAGAGTAGTACTATCTTTAGTACACAACCTTGAGATCTGAGGACATCATACAGGTATACTCATTATTGAATGATGTTATAATGTTATTTGTACGATGAAGTCAGAAAGCGACTATACTTTTTGTTGGGCAGTTATGTGCTTCCAATTTTCTACCAACAAATAGGTGTATTTATATGTGTATAGTTGCTTATGAGACTATATTAGATCATATATAACATAGTTAATATGTATTGTACTTATTTACATTACAAGAGTTTTCTTATAGACATTGTCTTAAATAGTTTTTGACTTCCACAACTTTGACATCCGTAGATGAGATGTATTTAACCAATTTATAACGAAGTTGACATGAAGAACAACAAAAATATAGACTTGCACAATTCTGTTATTGCATGGTTGTAGCATTTATAACATTAAAATGAAGTCTACATATAGCTGTTTTAGTAACTAATCAGGGTGGTAAAAATATGCAAAATAATTCTAATAAAAGATTATGTATGTTGCAATGCCCTGAACATAACAGGACAGGAATATGCAAAGATTCTTAAATAAGAAATGTAAATTTACTTGGACTGCTTTATATTAGTGCTCTAATAGGTATGTACTGGTATAAATATAACTAGTGTAGAGCACACTAATATTATAGAACACATACACTGTATTAAGCTTTGAGATTGTAAAGCAAAGTTTTTATCTGTTTAAAAAGTGTTTTATGAATGACGATTTAAAGATGGACAGAAAACGTTTAATTTTATTTACTTTTACTTGACCATGCTGCACAATAAAGAATAATTTTGATATTGTAGAAGTACATTGTATTTAAGGTGTCTTATACCTTTAAGGAGAAGTGATGTCATGATCACTATAAGTAGAAGAAAAGGGGTGGGGTACAAACCATTTGAAAAAGTTTTCAAACCTTTAGAAATGAAAAGCGTTTTATTTGTGTTGTTTTAATTAACCAAAAATATTGAAGTTGGTATCGCTTAATAAATATCTTTTGCTTCAAAGCAATAGAGTCACTGGTGTTTGGATATAAGGTTTACACCACTTGGATACAAGCGCAAAGAAAGGAAACTGTGTCAGGTACATTTGCTCTACTTGGTCTGTTTTTCTGCATCTATTCCAGGCCTTGTAATGGACTGATACTTCAATGAGGGTTAGGTAAAGTAATGCTAATTTGAAAACCAGACAAAGACCTAAAAGACAGAATTGTCTTTCATTTCTGCTTAATACAAACCAAATATTTTAATGATAATAATACTTTAATAATACAAAATAATACTAATAATATAATAATACTTTATACTAATTAGACAAAAATAAAAGTTCACGATTCACAGCTTCAGACTTTACAGTGTTTCAAAACATCTTATTCCCTACCCACAATCCCACTTTCCCTTCAGCAATGGCTACAGACAGCTTGTCAGTGTATGACTTCATATTTTCAGCACCTCGTTGAACTTTTCTCTTAAGTAATGCATCTCTCCTAACTGCAGATCTAACTTTATACTTCCAGTTTCCTGTTTTTTTTTCAAGCTGCATTATGTACTAACATAATTAAACATAAAATGACTGAGAGGTAGCCCTGATTTATACTCTGTCTCAGCTTAACTGCTTTCATTTCCATACATTAACAAAGGGCACCATTGCATGAATCAGTATTATTTACCCTTTTTAACAGAACTTAATTCTAACTACCCTATTTTCTACCACTTCTTAAAACTAGGCTTGTGAAAATGAGCAAAAGCCTCCTACCTTTCACTTCCAGTAATGGTGATCCACTTTCATTGACAAACACTCTGTTGTCTTTCCAATGGATGTAAAATACTAATATACATTACTATAGTCTTCTCCTCTTCCTTCACCTAGAGCTCCAGAAAGTTGAGTGAAGTCAGCACAATTTTGACAAACAGCCCCTGTTTTTTATATAACACTGTTTTATTGATTTTCATAGATCAAGAAATTATTACATTATACAGATAATTATTCATTAACATGACATTAAATACTCAACTATGTACAATTATATACAAAATGCTCATAACTAAAATAGCTTTGTTCAACATATTACATTTTGTCTAATAATTATTTTTAATTTCAACCAAGATAACTTTCTGAGGGTCATTCTTGTTGTTCTATAGTTAAGAGTTCCAAGTTCTCTGTTACATACTGTTTTGGCCAATAGTATAAACTCAGTAAAAGAGACAGTCACTTTACTTTTCCAATTTGAAGTATTAACTTTCCTTGCTATTGCCAAGATGGACCATAAAAGATGTATTTGTGACTTTGGTATACAATCTGGTATTGGGGCATTGAGTAATAAAAGTGTATCTGTAATTATGCATTTGTTCATCCACAATGGCTTTGTAAAATCTCTAAATTTCAGCCAAAAAGGAACGATCATTTTACATTCAAGACACATATGTATCCAATCTGCACAGAGACTCTCATCACATCTCCAACAATTATGACTAGTTTTATTCAATATTGTTGCAATTTTCTGCGGAGTAAAATAACTCCTGTGTATAAATTTCCATGTAAATATTTTCCAATATAAATCTGATGTTGTATGATTTATCGACCTGAGTGTTAATAATTTGTCATTATCAGAGAAGCTAAATTTGTTAGTATTTGCTATAAAACTCCATACAGAACCATCATGCTGTTTTAAGTCAGCCCTCAATGTCTTATAGATCGTAGATAAAGAAAACCCCATGCTAAATTGTAAAGAATTTAATTCACACAAAAGTAAAATTATTTTAGGCTGAGGTGAAGTATATGACACTTGACTTGTTTTAAATTCCTTTATTAGATATTCTCTGAAGATTTGAATATTTAACCAATTATCTTGATTTACGTTGTATCTTGCTAAAAGACTTGTAGTGTCAAGAATATTATTTATACTAAGGAATTGGTGCCAGTAATTTAACCCATTGCCTTTCATTTTTATTATTTTGTTTATATTGAATGAATCTAAGCAATTGTTTGTGAACGCTATTGGGAACATTAATATTGAGAAATGTCTTGTTATGCAATGTGTGTTTATAATTTTCTTAAAATTGTTTAGCATATAACTAATGCAATATGGTAGCTTCTCATTTTTGCTTTCTTTATATACTGAATCTTTCATTGTTAAAAACAGTTTATTATTTTCAGAAAAAAAAGTCATTGTTTATTTTTTCATCTATATTAGATAATAAAATGTTTGTATGCAAATCTTTCCAATTTGATGTATACTTATTATTTAACCACTTACTTATGATATGAATTGTAACTGAATCAGCATATAGTTCTAAATTCGGGAATGTGATTCCACCTTTTTCCCAATCTCTATTGTGCCAATCATATTTTATTCTGGGCTTTTGAGGGTAACATAAAAATTTAATTAAAAGTGAATTTAATTGTTTTATTATTTTTTTTGGAGGGCTAATAATTATAGATTGAAACAAATACAAAACTTTAGGAAGAATACACATCTTTATTAGTATTAGTTTTTCTTCAAAAGGAAAGAACATTTTATTCCACTTGTCGATATATTCTTTGACTTTATCCAATAGATTTCTATAGTTAACTTGTATCATTTCTTTCCAACTAGGCTTTATATACACACCTAGATATTTAATAGACTAATTTCCCCAGTTAAAGTTATTGTATTTTCTCCATTCTGAACTAACTTTACTATTTATTAATAATGTTTCAGATTTATTATTATTGAACTTTAGGTCAGAACATTTCTCAAAAAGTTCTATAGCATCTGCAATATGCCTTATTGAAGAGTTTAAATTACCTATGGTTAGTATTATATCGTCAGCAAATAATTGTACTTTTGAAGAATAATTTGAATTGAGTGAAACTGTTTATGTTATAATTTTTTCTTATGTAGTTTGCAAATGGCTCTACTGATAATGCAAATAACAGAGGCGATAATGGGCAGCCTTGTTTAGTTCGTTTTAGTATTTGAATTTTGTTAGATAAGAATGCCCCGATGTTAATATATGACAACGAATTTTTGTATAAGGTATTTATTAGTTCTATGAAATCACTGGAGAAATTAAAAGTTTCTAATACTTTAAATAAATATGTCCAAGATAGAGAGTCAAATGCTTTTTCAATATCTAAACTAATTATTGATAGTTCTTTTTTTTTCTTATTTGCAACATCTATCAGGGTTAAAAGCCTAATGACATTGTCTTGAACTTTTCTATTCAAAATAAAACCTGCTTGATCATTTTCTATTATTCTCAGAATGAATTGATTTAATCTTTTAGTAAGTATTGAGGTGTACATTTTATAATCTACATTTAGTATAGACATAGGTCAATATGATGTCACTAGCTTAGGATCTTTGTCTTGTTTTAGAATGGGAGATATAATAGCATATTTCCATGATGGAAAAATGCTTTTATTTTTTTCTAAATTCTTCATAAGCTACCTGCAAAATCTTTATAGTATCTTCTGGGAACAACTTATATATCTCTCCAATAATTCCATCTAATACAGGTGCCTTATTGCTTTTAAGGTTTAGAATACATTTTTTTAATTTCTTTTAATGTTATTGGCTTAAGCAAATTAGTATTTTGTTCTTTTGTAACTTTTTTGTTAATATTTTCTTTCAGAAAATTATTTGTAAGTGCACTGTTTACCGAATCAACATTTGTATTGTATAACCTCTCGTAATGTACTCTAAAGAACTCCAAAATTTCTTTGTGCTCCGTAAAATGTTTTGTTTTAATTCCTTTATTGTCAATTATTTCTTTTATATGGTTAAGGCCAGCTAGATGTTTTTCTTTGACTGCCAATCTGTGTATGTGTTTGGGGTTCACTGAATAGGATTGAATTCTTAATTTTTCTAGATTTATTGTCACTTTGTGATTTAGAATTTCTGTGTATCTATTGTTTAATGTTTTTAGCTCAGAATTTGTTCTTATGTCTTTGGTACTTAAACTTTTCCTTATTTTATCTATATTTATTTGTAGTTGCGTTAGTTCATTTTCCCATTGTTTTCTTTTGATTAGATACCAATTTTTAATCTTACCATATAAGTAAGATTTTAGTGAATCCCAAAGTATGACCTTTGAAGTCTCATTATTATTATTAATATCTAGAAAAAGTTTTATTCCATTAAGGAGCCACTCTTTAAATCCTTTTAATGTAGTTATATAGACAGGTAATCTTTGCCAAGTTATTAAGTCTTTAGGTGTGATATTAAGCTTAAATAATAAGGCATTATGGTCTGACAAAGGGCGCGAGTTAATTAAGACTTCTTGAATCTTGTAAAATATATTATTTGTAACTAGTACTTTATCAATTGTTGTTTGTGTACCATACCTATATGAATAGTGAGTGTATTCTAATGAGTGAGCTTCTTTTGGAGCATAAATATCTCTAAGATCTAATATATTAATGAAATTCTTTAACTTTTTTGCTGCAGAAGATGCTTTAAAATTATCTTTTTTTGTAGTATCTTTATCAGAAAGGAGACAATTAAAGTCTCCAGCATGTATTATGTCACCTTTGGATTTGGAAATTATTAACTCCAGCTGTTTATTTGCTGTAATTGCTCCAAAACCAGGTATCCAGTAAGAGTTTATTAATATTACATATCTTTTGTTTATCTCTAAAACTACCAAGCATAACATGCCATTCTTATCTGCATTGGTATCAATGATTTTAGGTATTGGTAATGTTTTTCTCCATAGTATCATCGTGCCTCTTCTCTTAGTTTGATAATGAGACTCTGCAAGAATCATATAACCGTTAAAAGATAATCTATCTAAGTCCTTATTAACAATGTGTGCTTCCTGTAAAAAACCTATATCTACTTTATTCAGTTTCAAGTATTTAACTATACTTCCTCTTTTGAAAGGATTATTAAGGCCATTGATGTTTAAAGACATACACTTATAAGAGAACATTCAAAATAGTACAAATACTTCCATTGAATTTAGTTATGAGCAGATAAATGGAATTGAATAACAACATTTTAACATATATAACTATATACAAAACAAAACATGGAAATCTAAATTCCTGGCTTGATGATAACATCATCTTAGCCACCACTACAAACATCCCTACAACCAGTCAACCTTTACATTGTTCCTTCTGCACTTAATAATTAGGTATACAGATATTCATGTTCAATATTAACAATACTCTGTTGGCATTTAAAGTGCCAAAATATCTTAAAACACATAACAAATTATAAAATGTTTATAAGTTGCAAATAATGGCTAGTTATGTAGTAAATATTTATGTTTAACATTTGTTCCTGCATTATATTAATAAGGTTCTGCTCTCATAAATCAACATACATAGATATAACTTCATAAGCAGTCTAAAGGCTCAAAATTCTCATTAAGCTGAAGGAAATAAAGCTATTATTCTATTTAGCTAATGTTTCGTGTTAATATGTTCCTAAATTTGAGGTTTAGTAACCTTTATTTTTATTTTCTTTCTTACTCACCATCCTCTCAACTATTGTCTTTATACATGTTATTTATATTCCATATGTAAGTTGTTTAAGCAAATGTAATGAGCATTCCATGTTATGTTGTTATGATATTTGAAATTTCAAATATATTTAGTGTAATAAGCATATTTTACAATCATCTTTTATCTCATTTATCCCCTGCTGTTTCATTAATCTACTACTACTATTGCTTTCAAACCTTAATACTTCAGAGGTGCATTCATTCCAAATTTACATTAGAATTACTATCTATTCAATTTAGCAAGTACGTAAAACAACATTACTTATGAAAGCTATTAATTATAGGATGGCATCTATGCATGACATCTCAACAAAACAAGTTTTTACTTGTTTATATATCAACATATAACATAAAAGTAACTGTATGCTCATCCTGTCCACGTTTCCATATTTTCCCCATCCCTCTCTCTTTTTAACTGTCTATAATTTGTGGATGACTCTTTATGCTGTTATGATGTTTGGTGTTTCAAGTATATTGAATGTAATTTGCAATCATTATTTTATCTCATTTATTTCATTATTGCTCTATCAGTGTAATATTACTATTGCTTTTAAGTTTTAGTATTTCAGAAATGCATTCATTCCAAGCTTACACTGTTATTAATATCCCTTCTGTTTAACAAGTACATAAACATACAGCACTTATGTTAGCTATTGACTATATGTTGATATCTAATATAATATTTTGGCAATAAGCATGTTTACTTGTTTGTATGTCAAAACATCAAATAGTAGTATGTTCACCCATTTCTCTTTTATTATATTATCTCACCCACATTACCCTTTGGTTAGCTGTCTATAACTTGTAAAAATTCTTTATGCCAGCACTTTCCGATCTCTCTTAAGTAGATACATTTGGGTTAGTTTGAATAATTAACACAATTATTTAATTATTGTATCAATATTATAATTAGGAAGTTGTTAGTTTCTATTGTGCACATTTAGTTCCTTATTTGTAAATTATTTATTTTTCCCAAATTGTTTATCTATAGATTCCATTACCACAGAGCATGCTTATCACAATATCAGTGAAATTTGAATTCAAACCAGCCAAAAATAAAACATTCTGAAGCCATCTGTAATGATTGTACTTTGCAAATTAACTAGACTGTAACTATAACAGTTCACTACATGTATATAACAAGATATTGTTTCTGAGATAAGAAGCATGTAATATTTTATTATTTTACTGCAAGGAGCAAACTTATAGTCCAAAGAATGCTTTGAAAGCATTCAAAACCTTCAGTCAGTAATAACTTCCTTGTTACATTTTTTTCCCCTCTGTCACCACTTTTCCTATGTGCGACCGAACTCAGATGACATTACATCATCATTAAATACTTCTGTAGCAAGCGCCAGGCTCAAAAACAAGGATTTAATGCATAGCTCGTGACTTGCTTCTCATGAAACTTGACAAACAAAATATTGCATTCATGAGGTGAACATAACGCTTTTCATGTATTTTCAAGCTTTTCTTAACTGTCGTATGCTCAAGAAGTGTTAAAGGCATGTAAAAAACAAAAAACGAGTTAAGCAGGGTAACACAATGCTATTTACACTATAACATTAAAATTACACTTCGCAAGTGACTACAAAGTGCCGGCATTGCACAAACATGTCTACACAGGATATTTATAATAGAAACATGTTACGCTTGTTGATTAAACAAGCCAAGGGCAACAAAAGTCACTAATAAGCGGTGTAAAGCTGGCAGTACCTCTTTCAACATTTAGGAACATCGTGATTCCATTTTAAATGGCAGACAATGCAATAAAGACACACAAGCTGTTCCAAATACTAATCCAACCCCAAACGAGCAATACTCAACACATTATTAATTGAAATTAGATATATGTTGCAATCTTATAAAGTTCTGTCAATATTTATAATTTCTGAGCCCTTCAATTATTGTTTATACTATAATCTATAAAGAAAATAGTGTTACATAACAAAGAAGAAAGAAGAAGTCAGAAAGCTGTCACAAATAACTAGTGAGAATTGTTATTAGAAATAAGAAAGAAGTATTAAATATTTTTAGTTATGAATATGTTAATGTAAAATATTACCTAATAGCTTGTAGTATTGGACATATTACCATGGGAAAAATGCCGCTGGAAATTAGAAGTTAGTAATTTATTTCCCTTTAAGCTTTTTTGTTGATTTATCATTTGCTGTTGTTTTGCCATTTGTAGCTTGTCTCTTTAGGCTTGGGAGTTCCATATCTTCAATTTTGTCTAGTAGGTTATGTTTTTGACAAATTCTGTTGCCTCTTCGATGTTATTAAAGATTTTCTGACCATCTGGAAGTGTGATTTTCAATCTAGCAGGGAAGAGTATTTGAGCTTTTATTTCAGCTTTTTTTTAGATCTTTAATGAGAGGAACAAAGGCTTTTCTCTTTGCTATTGTCGCAGATGTATAATCATTATCAAATCAAATGACTTTTCCATTTTCCTGAATTGGACCCATCAACCAGGCAATCTTTAACTCCAAATCTTTATCCTGTGTTGATAAAAACTTAAATATGATAGATCTTGTTGAAGTTAAGTTTTTAGATATAGAAGGGTTTGACAAAGATCTATGTGCCCTTTCGATTCCATAAGAAAATGACTCTGGCAGGTTTAGTATTTTAGGTAACCAGTTATTCAGGAAAAGAATAATGTTATTCCCTTCTGTCTTTTCAGAAACTCCATAAATTCTAATATTAGTTCTTCTTGACCGTGATTCTAGATCATCCACTTTTTCTAATAGTGAATTATTTTGCTTCAAAAAGAAATTTATTTGATTGTCATTCTCCATCTGTTTCCCGTCTATTTCATTTAGAGATTTTTCTATACTGGTTATTTGATCTGAGTGCTTTAAAATAATTTCCTTTAATTCTTGAATTTGCTTTTTACTTTCTTTTTTCATGTTTTCCATGATGTTTTCTAGGTTATCCATTTTTGTAGAGAGATCTTGTATACTTGTAATTATAGTCTGTAGTTCTTTCTTCATAGAACTATCTGGAGCAGATGACTTTGAATGACTCATATTTCAAGTATCTGTATACAGCAATTGATGTTCTGACAGGATTTTTGTGAAGAATTTCACTGAAGATTATTTTTTCTTCTTCTGATAATCCGCAATAGTGAAATTAATATTTATAGGCAGTTTTTCCAAGATATTTCAAAAAAATTTTAATTAATTCCTGTCAGAAATAAATCTCATGAACAGAGCAACAAAAAACTACTGCACTCACTCTGACATCTTTTTCACGCCCCCCGAGTCCCTGTTTTTAAAGGAGTTAGTGTTGTACAGATAAGAGAATCAGGAGATTAAATCAATTCAACACAACAGCGGGAACAAATTTTAATGAAAACTCAAGCAGCTTAAGTTGAATTTCTCCGCCAATGAAGCAAAAAAAAGTAAATAAATACATAAATAAAAACATGCAAGTTTCTGACAGAGTCCATGGCATAGTTTGGCAGAACCCTGTAGTTCTGAGGAATCTATTTTGAAAAACATTGATCTAAACTCAGATCCACAATACAATCTTTAGAAATACCCCTTGGGGCGAACCTTAAAATATTCAAACACCATGGATGATATAATCCTTCTCTCAATAGAACATACAGCAAATATAAGCTGTGATAGCCAAAACATAAATATCAAAGTAAAGCAACTTTGTGCATTTATAGAGCTATGTAACACATGTATCTTAATACTAAGAAGACCACAGCTTAAACCTCACATCAGGAATTCAATACAATGTGTACACTGCATCCAACCAGAGTGACTACATAAAGCCACAGGAGGTGCAGCTGTCCTTAGGAAGCATTCAAGTAATTCTAACTAATCTTATATAGAAATAATTCATTATAACCACCACACCAATAGCAGACCACAGATCAGTCAGAATTGTAGGCATTTATATACCACATTTAAATGACAGAATATCCACACTGGGGAATTTTTAATCAACACCAAAATTATAACATCTGCTGGTAACATAGCTAACTTAGTGAGCCACTACTACTCTAACTTTATACTATAGAACCACAGTACATGTGTCTCAAATGATGAAAAAGCGACTACAAGAAGTTAGAAAAATTGACTCTAACTATGTAATTACATGCATTTGTAGAATACATTGGAAACTGCTACATAATCTATTGAACCTAAATATAATAGTAGTTTATTTCAGAAACAACATAAAATGCATTCCAGGCAATGTTGAATCTGTAAAAACATATAGGTTCAAAAACTACTCTTGAAAAGCATTAATGATTCAAAGAGACACAGCATTAACCATATGTAATAGGACCAAAGCACAAACTAATCTGGACCAATAAAACTACTAAAAAACACAAACAAGCCATAATAAAAAAGAAAGACATCTTTGAATGTGATAGTGAATCAAACAAGTCTAAAAGCTTTCTGGAATACGGTTATTATACTTCTAAATCCTTGTAACATCACAGCTCTTCCCCAATGACCTCTAAAACAGATAAGGTAATTAATAAACTGTTATATAACTGCTTTCAAATGGACATCTCTGACAGCCCATATCCTCCACTTAACGCCATTTTCTAATATACATCACCCACAACTTACAAACTTTCATGCATTAGGAATCACACCATGAGAAACATGAGAAATAAAACCAAAAATTATGAATTTGCTGGCTAGCTCGGACAGTATGTTGCCAAATGTTTTATAAAATAGTCTCCCTATCCTTAACAGTTCCACTTATTATTCTCATTATTTGCAGCATAAGAAAAGGCATAGTATTGACACTATAGAACGATGTGCTCAGCCTGGATTTCAGAAACGTACTAATATAATGGACTGGATTCTTGAATGATTACATTAAGGGTACACTAAGTGTACACTAAATTTACATGATCTGTACTCACAAACATACCTACCACACTTTTTGTGCTACCTGTTTACTCAGACAGATTATACTAAGTGTATACATAGTCTATCCTTTGTGGTAACCTTCATGAATACCTCTTGATATTTAAGGTTGCAAAAGAATCATTAGGACAACTAAAACTGGGTGGAAGAAGGTGGGAGTTATGCTTGTGTTAGCTGTTCACTCAGCAAGGTGTACACTTAGTACAAAAATTCATGAATCCAGCTGTATATCACACTACTCTCCCTAAATGAGAATATTCATGAAAAATTAAAGATAGAAGAATTAGCAATCTGTAATAGTACCAGTTTCTAACATAAATCATTCAGTACCACTGAATAGATTAAGTATTTTTGTCTTTCATCTTGATGTTTTGAAAAAATATAAATGTTGCTTAAGAGATCGGTATTCACTGCAAGAATGGGACAAGACCTTTATATTCCCTTAATAGCATGTAGACCTGATCCCAAAGGCCTCATATGAGAGTTTTCATTACTCATCCTTTGTGAATACAGTCCACCCAGACATGCAGGACACCTAACTAATTATACAGATGACAGAGCCCTATTCTATTCTGCAAAAAGTTCACCACTGATGAAAAAAAAATCTTCAAGATGGTTTTCTAATCCTTGAGATTGTCTTCAACATTTATTCATAATAAAAATAATGCCATCCTATTTAATCAAGTCAGTCAGAGGTGACCTCGGCCTCATTTCTTTGACACTGCAAAATACCTATACCTAGGTTACATTATCAATGCTACCCTATCCCTAAAATATCAAATCAAATCTGCTAAAACAAAGTAAAATATTACTTTAGGTATTCTCTGCAGAGTATGCCAGTACTGATCCACATTTAATATTCTTGACAATTCCAAGCTATTTTATGGCAGTAGTTCCTATGCAGACAACTGCATCACACTTAAAGCCAACCTAGAGTAAATATGCTATACTATTACTATGTTCATATTAAGTTCTTGCAGGTCAGCAGTAGTAAGACAGAATACATGTGTGTGAATGAGAGGGAGGATAGAGGAATGGTGAGGATGCAGGGAGTAGAGGTGGTGAAGGTGGATGAGTTTAAATACTTGGAATCAATAGTTCAGAGTAATGGTGAGTGTGGAAGAGAGGTGAAAAAGAGGGTACAGGCAGGATGGAGTGAGTGGAGAAGAGTGTCAGGAGTGATTTGTGACAGACGAGTACCAGTAAGAGTGAAAGGGAAGGTCTACAAGAGGGTAGTGAGACCAGCTATGTTATATGGGTTGGATACAGTGGCATTGACAAAAAGGCAGGAGTCAGAGCTGGACATGGCAGAGTTAAAGATGTTAAGATTTGCACTGTGTGTGACGAGGGTGGACAGGATTAGGAATAAGTATATTAGATGGTCAGCCCATTTTGGAAGGTTTGGAGACAAAGCCAGAGAGGCAAGATTACACTGGTTTGAACATGTGCTGAGGAAAGATGCAGAGTATATTGGGAAAAAGATGCTAAGGATGCTGCCTGGTAATAGGAAAAGAGGAAGGCCTAAGATAAGGTTTATGGATGTGGTGAGAGAGGACATGCAGGTGGTTGGTGTGACAGAGCAAGATGAAGAGGACAGGAAGAAATGGAAACACATGATCTGCTGTGGTGACCCCTAATGGGAGCAGCCAAAAAAAGAAGATAAAACAAACTAAACTACTAATTACTGACAAATGCATTCACATATTGAATTCCAAGAATACACTGAACTTCAATAACAAATCAGCCAACAATATTCCAATAACAGCCACAAGAACAAAAACATCAATTTTGATGCACTAATATACTAAACAAATTAGTCCATGGGCAAACGTGTCCCCACTAAACAAAAATACTAGTAAACACAGAGAACTATATGTGAAAACACGACGCAGGGCACACAAACTCAAAACGTTTAATGTAAAAATTGGTAAGCACTTTCACCACCACATCAATGGCTTCTTCAGACCATTATAAATAGAGAGAAATAAGAACAGCTTTTAAATGCATTTGCAGAGTAAAATAAGTCTGTGAAGACTGGTAGAGATGGGTGAAGGCTGCCAGCCTATTTAAATAGAACTTGGTACATAATTCTATCATTTGTAAATACTGTGAAATGTTGAATGTAAAACATTGTGGCAACATTGCCATCTGCTGTAAAGAAAGCTAAGTCAAGCATTTCTTGTTGGTCCTTTGAAATTAAAATTATTTCATCACTGCCTTTGATGTTTACAAGTCAGCAAAAGTCTGGCTAGATGAAGGCTTCCTGCCTATTGTTTTAAGGCTAAAGTTAATGACCAGAATTTACATGTGGAATGTCCTTTATTGCTCTACGTTTAAAAGAATGTAAATGCAGTTTCTGTCAGCCTGAAAACACCAGGAAAGCGTGAAATTATGTAATGTTTTATCAGAACTGCAGTTTCAATTTAAACAGAGAGAACCAGAAGGTATTAAGCATTTTTGTCTGAAAATCCAACTCAGCACTCTGCTTGTTGTCTTATGTTATTTTAGAAGTGTGTTTTCTTGTAAATAGCTAGAAGCTATAAAGATTAGACTAAGTATTTTTCTGTGATCTCAGAACTGTACAACTGATTTATTTTAAGTATTTCTGTGTAATCTCTGAACTCTTGACTAGCACTGATTGTGTAGTAGAAAGTATTGTCTTGTGGTTTTAATTATTTATTATTAAATATTTTAAAACCTTTTAACTGTGTCTGGTTTGTGTAGAGATAAACTAAGCTCTAGAGTACATTGCATATTTATAGAGTTTACTGTACAAAGCCACTCTAATAAGCTTTAACTGTTTAGTTACATCTACCAAGTGGATAATAATATGGCACAGTAATAATTGGACACCCTTTTAAGGGCCTTTGAGTAGCTGATAAATATTAGTGGGTGGTGGCAGCTGGTACTACCGTATAGTCTGGGAAAAGGGGGCACAGCTGGAAATCCTGTGCCAGCCTTCCCCAGGAGTGTCTGTGTGGTTGTATAAACTCTTATCTCAAAGTGCATGTGTGTGTGTGTGTGTGTGTGTGTGTGTGTGTGTGTGTGTGTGTGTGTGTCAGCTACTTGGGCAGGGACACAAAGCACTGGTTGGACAGAGAGGGTGCTAGAGGTTTTAGCTTGCCCACTAGGCTGAGATCTGGACCTTATAGCTATACCAGTGGGGAGTCTTATTGGGGACCTGGAGATAAAGGGAGTGACCAGCCTCAGACTGACTCTGATCTCAGTGTGCTCTTAAGGGAAATTGCACTTTACTGTATTTGTTATCTTTTCCTCTCATATGAGATGCCCTCTCTGGTGTTAGTGGTGAGGATTAAGGTTCCTTGATTGCTGGGCCAGGGCACAGGCGTCACATATTAATTGGTGGCAGTGGTGGTATATATACATCACATATTAATTAGCTGGCAAATACTAATTGGCTTGTAGTGGTGTGGGTAGAGTGAATCCTGTAGCTTATGTACATTGAGCATTGAATGTGTTTTGTACTCTAAAAGAGCCATGCAGTGAATATTCAGAGTTCAGATCACAATTGTTTTATTTCTTTTGTTAGCTTAGTTAGTCAGGGTGAGCAGGCAGCATGTCAGCAGAGGAGTATGGAAAGCTGACAAGGAGCCAGCTGGCAGAGTACCAGGCTAGGGGACTGGTGCATGGAAACCTGACTAAGGCAGACCTGATTGCAGCCTTGGTTACAGCTGCATCAGGAAACAGCAACCAGGAGGACAGTCAGACTGGCAGTGGAGATATAATTCCCTCGGAGAATGGACAGCTCAACCTTTCTGCAGTGGACTTAAAAATCCAGCTGGAGCTAAAGGGACTTGAGTTGGAGGCCAGGCATGTGGAATTAGAAGCAAATGAGAGACTGCGATGTTTGCAGGCTGAGGAGAATGAAAAACTGTTACGTCTGCAAGCTGAGGAACAAGAGAGGCAGCATGAGAAGGAGATGCTGACTGTTCACCAGAGTCATAGAGGTAATGGGGAAGGCAGCAACTGGACCCCAGAAGCACAAAAGGTCAGTAAATTTCTTCATCAGTTTAAAGAGGGGATTATTTTGATAGTTTCATTCATATGTTTGAGAGGGTATGTAAACAGTTTGAAGTTGACCAAGGGCTATGCGTACAGTTCCTGACCCCTTACTCCATGTTAAAGCTGTAACTGTTCTGTCCAAAATGCCTGATGCTGACTCTTTTGATTATACTGCTGTAAAAAATGTCTTTTAGAACTGTTTAAGCTAACACCTGAAATGTACAGGAAAAAGTATTGTGAGTATAGATGCAAGACAGATGAAAGTGTGTGTGAATATGTTGCTGAACTGAGCACTTATTTCCATAGGTGGGTGAGTGGATGTCAGGTCACCACTTTTGAAGGGCTGGCAGACCTTTTGGTGAGGGAACAAGTCCTTAGCACTTTGTCTGAGGACATGAGGATCTGGTTAGCTGATAGACAATGTGCTACTTCAGATGAGTTGGGGAAGGAGGGAGACCTATACCTGGCAAGTAGGCCAGCCCTGCACAGGAAGGGGATCACTAGTACTGCTCATGGGTCTAAAGGAACCCATGGTGGGAAGCACAGACTGCCATAACAGACTCTGCCAGTAGCAGGGGAAGCCACTAGTCCAGGTACACATCCAGGAGCTAGGGTTAAATGTTTTGAATGCAACCAGTTGGGCCATGTGGCATACAGGTGTCCATGGAAGCAAGGTGGAAAACAAAAGGTGAGAGAGCCAGTAAGTGGGAAAGACAAAATGCCAATAGCAGGTTGTCTTGAGAAAACAGGGGGTACTAAACTACTGTCCTGCAGATTTCCTGAGAGGGAAGGATTTGGATGAGGCAGTACCATGTACGTATGCAGTTACACTCGGTCAGGCTAAGAGATAAGCATGTGGGTCTAGTAGCCTGGGTGAGATCCAGACAGACTGCATACTTGCAGCCTGGACTGGTGAGGTGGTTAATTCAGGGAGGGAGCTACTCACTGAATGTGAGCCACAGCCGCATGTGAGTACTGATGTTCCCTCGGACAGAGTGACTGCAAAAGTAGAGGCGAGTAGTAGTACTACCCAGGCTGACAGTGAGGCACCACTGTCAGAGGATGCCAGACTTCCTGTGGAAGGGGAGCTGGGAAGGAATACAAGGAGAGAGTTGAGACAGGCTCAGCTCTCAGACCCTACACTGCAAGGCCTGAGTCAGGTAGCTAGGGAGGCACCCAATTCTCAATGAAAGGGGGAATCTGTATACTGGGACAAAGGGTTACTATACAGAGAGTGGACCCCTGAGGGAGGGCTAGAAGGTGAGAGAGTACAGCAGTTGGTAGCGCCTAGAGCCTACTATCTAGCACTTCTAGCCATAGCCCATGATATTCCCTTTGCAGGTCATATGGGCATAAAACATACAAAGAGGCATATTATCCAGAACTTCTATTGGCCTGGAATTTCCAGAGATGTAACAGGGTACTGCAAGACCTGTGAGCAGTGCCAAAAGGTAGGCAAGGCAGGAGACCAGGTGAGAGCTCCTTTGATGTCTTTGCCTGTGATTGAGGAGCCATTTCAGAGGGTAGCTATGGATATTGTGGGTCCTCTGAGTACCCCAGTTCCACAGGGAAAAAGTATATCCTAGTGGTAGTGGACTGTGCTACATGATACCCTGAGGCAGTGGCTTTGTCCTCCATTGAGGTAGAGAAGGTAGAAAATGCTTTGTTAGAGATTTTCAGCAGGGTAGGTTTCCCAAAAGAAATACTGACTGACAGAGGTGCCAATTTCATGTGAGACCGGCTGGCTTGTCTGTGGAAGTCCTGTGGGGTGAAACACATGAAGACCACCCCCTACCATCCCCCAGACTAATGGTCTTGTTGAGAGGTTAAACTCTACAATCAAATCCATGCTATGGGCATTTGCAGATCAGTTTAAGAGGGAGTGGGACAAATATTGCCTCATCTGTTGATTGCTTACAGAGAGGTTCCCCAGGAATCCACAGGTTTTTCACCCTTTGAGTTGCTGTATGGGCATAGGGTGTGGGGACCTCTAGATTTAATTTGAGATGAGTGGGAAGGTGAGTGTGAGTCTCACAAGGAGTCTGTTGTGGCATACATCCTAAACCACAGGATAAGGCTTGGGGAACTCATGGGCTTGGCCCAAGAGAACCTGCCAGAAGCCCAACAACAGAAAAAGGTGTGGTCTGACAGGAATGCTTGAGCTAGAGAGTATGCTGTGGGGCAGCAGGTAATGGTTCTCATTCCTGTCAGACACAACAGGCTGCAAGCAGCTTGGGGGGGACCCTACAAGGTGGTGAGAAAGGTAAGTGATGTTAACTACATGGTGGAACTGCTAGGCAGGAGGCAGGGGTACAAATTGTACCATGTTAACATGATGAAACCTTACCATGATAGGGAAACCCTTGTGCTGAGCATTTGCAGTGGATTGCAGGAGGAGTCTGAGGGAGATCTGGGGACTGATCTCCTCAGTGAGGCTCAGGCTGACACCTCAGTGGAAGGGGTAGCAATGTCCCAGCAGCTATCTCCTGCCCAGGTTCGAGAAATCTGCGCAGTGTTGCAGGAATGTGGGACACATTCACTGAGAAACCAGGGTGCACCCACCTGGTGCAGCACCAGGTGGATACAGGACCCCAAAGGCCTATTAGGCAGGCCCCTTATAGGGTGCCTGAGAGAGTCAGACAGACTCAAAGAGTGGAGGTACAGGAGATGTTGGAATTAGGGGTGATTCAAGAGTCCAACAGTCCCTGGGTCTCCCCAGTGGTGCTGGTGCCAAAGAAGGATGGCAACACCAGGTTCTGTGTGGACTACAGGAAATTAAATAGTCACACTGAGACAGATGCTTACCCTATGCCTGGGACAGATGAGGCCCTAGAGCAGCTGGGTGGGGCTAAGTATCTTACAACTACTGATCTTACCAAGGGTCACTGGCAGGTGCCCTTGACTCCCAGTGCTAGAGAGAAGTCAGCCTTTGTTACTCCTTTTGGCTTGTATGAGTTCACAAAGATGCCTTTTGGGATGAAGAATGCCCCAGCAACTTTCCAGAGGCTGGTAGATAATATCCTAGCAGAAGGGTTTGCCCTTGCTTACCTTGATGATATTGGCATCTACAGCCATTCCTGACCAGAGCACCTTCAGCATGTCTGGGAGGGCTGGGCAGACTACAGAGGGCAGGGTTAACCATTAAGCCGAGCAAATGTCAAGTGGGTATGGCGGAGGTCTCCTACCTAGAACATAGAGTGGGGAGTGGTAATATAAGGCCAGAAGCTGCCAAAGTGGAAGCCATTTAGGCATGACTTGCACCTGTTACCAAAAAGCAGGTGAGGGCATTTTTAGGGACAGTATGGTACTACAGAAAGTTCTTCCCCAGTTATAGTACCATAGCTGCTCCCCTCACAGACCTGACAAAGAAGAACAGGCCAGATAAGGTAGTGTGGACCCCAGCATGTGAGCAGGCATTCCAGAAGCTTAAGGAAGCTTTGGAGGACCCAATGTGTTAGCCAGTCCAGATTACAGCAAAGAATTTGTTGTGCAGGTGGATGCTTCTTCTTCAGAGGGGGAAGAGCACCCAGTGGTTTATCTCAGTCATAGGCTCCAACCTAGGGAGGAATGTTATGCAGCTGTAGAAAAGGGATGTCTAGCCATAGTGTGGTCACTGCAGAAACTTCAGCCTTAACTGTATGGAAGATAATGCACTGTTATGATTGATCACAACCCTCTAACATAGTTAAACAGAGCCAGTCAGAAAATTGCCAAGTTGCTAAGATGGAGCCTGGGGTTGCAAGCATATGATATGTCAGTGCAGTACTGCAGTGGGACTAGCAATGCCAATGCAGATGGGCTCTCAAGACAGGAAATGGGGTAGGTATACTCAGATAGACCTAATCCTCTCAAGCAGCGTTTCTCAAGGGTCACTTGGAAAACTAGCTTGAGTTCTCTGGGGGGGGGGGTGTGAAGACTGGTAGAGATGGGTAAAGGCTGCCAGCCTAGTCGAATAGAATTTGGTACATAATTCTATCATTTGTAAATACTGTGAAATGTTGAACTTCAAACAATGTGGCAACATTGCCATCTGCTGTAAAGAAAGCTAAGTCAAGAATTTCTTGTTGGTCTTTTGAAATTAAAATGATTTCATCACTGCCTTTGATGTTTACAAGTCGGCTCCAGTCTGGACAGATGAAGGCTTCCTGCCTATTGTTTTAAGGCTAAATTTAATTACTAGAATTTACATGTGGAATGTCCTTTATTGCTCTAAGTGTAAAGAAGGTAAATGCAGTTTCTGTCAGCCTGGAGACACCAGGAAAGTGTGAAATTATGTAATGTTTTATCAGATCTGCAGTTTCAATTTAAACAGAAAGAACCAGAGGGCATTAAGCGTTTTTGTCTGAACATCCAACTCAGCACTCTGCATGTTGTCTTATGTAAGTTATTTTAGGTGTGTTTTCTTGTAGATAGCTAGAAGCTATAATGATTAGACTAAGTGTTTTTCTGTGATGTCAGAACTGTACTACTGATTTATTTTAAGTATTTCTGTGTGATCTCTGAACTCTTGACTAGCACTGACTGTGTAGTAGAAAGTATTATCTTGTGGTTTTAATTATTTATTATTAAATATTTTAAAACCTTTTACCTGTGGCTGGTTTGTGTAGAGATAAGCTAAGCTCTAGAGTACATTGCATATTTATAGAGTTTACTGTACAAAGCCACTCTAATAAGCTTTGACTGTTTAGTCACATCTACCAATTGGATAATATTGCACAGTAATAATTGGACACCCTTTTAAGGGCCTTTGAGTAGCTGATAAATATTAGTGGGTGGTGGCAGCTGGTACTACCATATAGTCTGGGAAAAGGGGGCACAGCTGGAGAACATGTGCCAGCCTTCCCCAGGAGTGTCTGTGTGGTTGTATAAACTCTTATCTCAAAATGCATGTTTGTGTGTGTGTAATACTTGGACAGGGACACAAAGCACTGGTTGGACAGAGAGGGTGCTAGAGGTTTTAGCTTGCCCACTAGGCTGAGATCTGGGCCCTATAGTTGTGCCAGTGGAGAGTATTATTGGGGAACTAGAGAGCAAGGGAGCGACCAGCCCCAGACTGAATGTGATATCTGTGTGCTCTTAAGGGAAATTACACTTTACTGTGTGTATTTATTATCTTTTCCTCTCATATGAGATGACTTCTCTGGTGTTAGTGGTGAGGATTGAGGCTCCTTGATTGCTGGGCCAGGGCACAGGTGTCACAAAGGCAATAAAAACATTACTCACAGTTACAAACTCCATTACTAGGTTTCCCTGACAGTCTGCGTAAGAATGCAATGACGTCACTAGAATCTTTCAAAATGTCTTAAAAGGCTAGCAACTATCTACCACAATTGAAACCATGCATATCTAGCTACAACAAATATAAATACATTAGTAGATCAATATATGCTAAATACATAGAAATAATAATAAAAACAACAATGACAATAGTAACACTAAAATTAGTTTATCTAGACCAAACAAAACTATTTACATAGACACCAGGAGCTCAAGACTGGTTTAATAGACATCATCCCATTCAGCTCTGACCCCTTATCTGCTCTCAACTTTAAAATCCATCTTAGCTCTGCTTTTTCTGTCCTATTTTCTATATCTACATATATAGATATGTATATATATATATATAATGTATATATACATTCTCATTTACAGTTTCTATTACTCTAAATTTGAACTCATGTAACTGACCACTTTCTAAGGTATATCTGGCAAGTACACTAATTCCATTCCCCGTTTTCATGTGGTATAAGTGTTCCCTGACCCGCTCCCTCAGTATCCAGTTAGTCTTTCCTATATAAAATCTTTTACAGCATCCCCACTTTGCCACACAGACCAATTTTTTTGTCAAACAGTCTGCCTTAACCTTAAATTTAAAGTTTTTGGATGTATCAGGATGTATGAAAACAGCATCTCCAATCATATATCGGCAGTAATTGCAGTGGTTTCAGGGGAATGTCCCTAAATCCGCATCCGACTTCTCTCTACTACTGTCTAGATAGCAAAGCATTCATTTAAGGGACTTACAATTTTTAAAACAAAAATGAGGAACCTCTCATCTATCTATTTTCTCATCACTAAGAAGCAGGGGCCTGTGTAATGTGATAGATAGTTGCTAGCCTTTTAAGACATTTTGAAAGATTCTAGTCACGTTTATGTGTGCCTTCTGTCATGTTTCCACATATAGTTTTCTCTGTGAATTCTGATGCACTGTTTAGAAACTCATTTGGCCAAACATAAAGCGGAAACACACGTAACATAACCAAACAGGCAAACATTACTTCTTTTAATAAATGAGTTACTACAATTGGCAATAATATTCAGCACAGAGCAAATGCCTTGAATAAGTGATCCAAAGATTATTTTAAACAACAAGGCAAAATACATCAGTTTTCTTTTCTAAAAAAAAAATTTTTAAGTTTTGAATATATTGTTGTCATGTTGATACCTATAACCACTAGATTTTCCCCCTTACTCATTATGTCTGCTATTACTTGTGTTAGTTTTTCCTCCATTTACTTGTCTACTGTGTATCCTTCTGTAGAGTATTTTATCCTATAAATTCTGATGGACTTGCATAATATCTGTGCTATATTACTTTTTGTTCATTGTGCATTATATTGCATGTCATTCTAATCTTTATTGTTTTGGAGATTTTCTAACCAAGCTGTCATTCTAATCCTTATTGTTTTGGAGATTTTCTAACCAAGCTGCCATTCTAATCCTTATTGTTTTGGAGATTTTCTAACCAAGCTGTCATTCTAATCCTTATTGTTTTGGAGATTTTCTAACCAAGCCTCTAATGAAAATGCGCCTATCCCATTGGACAAGCCTGACAACAAAATATATATTTAAACATACAAGAGTAAATAAATAAATAAATATTTAACTTATATTTATGTCCACAGTTTTTGGACTCCTTACTGATACATAAGATGGCTTTCCTATTACACATAAATTGTAAAGTGACTAGTGTACAAATTTTGGAATTCTGAAACTAGTTATGCAGAACCCACTAGCTTGAAACAAACTGGTGATATTTTTTACAGCTATTTTAGTTTAATGGATTTGTACTGTCTTTCATTTGTTCAGTGTTTTTTCTCATTCATCTCCTTATTTGTTGCTCTTTTCATTGATTCAACACACCTCATGAAAGAGGAGAATAATTATTTCTATATTTGTTCCATTGGATTTGCAATTCATGTTATCAGAATTTTGACTCCCCCTTACCCATTTGATTTATTTCACTCCCAGTGCAATAATACTGTTTCAGCAGTGCATCTGCTTCAAATGGAACATTACACATACTTTGTGCTCTGGAAGCTCCTTAGATATTTTTTCCATTTATATTAGATGGTTATTTTTTGTTTAGCATAAACTGAAATAGTTATTTTGGCTATGATGTAAATTTTCCACTATGCAAATACAACCACACCTGTCCTTGTTTCGCCACAGTGATGTAGCACTATAAACAACTGGAACTCCCACAGGAACACAAACTCTCATTACCATAATGAAGTAATGACCTTAGCTGTGCTGTCATGCTTAATGAACAAATTTTTTTTGAAACGCATTCAGGTATGATGGTGATGACAATACAACAGGGTGCGGTTGCCCATCTGCTTAACAGCTCTTTAGTACAGCATTTCTCTTCTGTGTTGTATAACACTGTCATGCTACACAGAGCTCATACCCATCTGAAGTATTTGTGCAGATAGCATCATTGTGTACTATGCACATCTATTTGCCCTTCACTGAAGATGACAGCTTTCTATCTGCTACTCAGTACCACTATCCCTGTCTATGAATCAAAGTAATGAATGGCAGCATGTTAAACACAGCATGCAGAATGCAGTTTAGATAACTGCACACCATGGGTCTGATTCCAAAAGACTTGCTCTTGGGGTAAGTGACAAGCTGCAGTGTAAGCATTTCCCAATTCCTATAGAATTTCTGTCAATGCAAGTAACATACTTCAGTGAAAGCTTGCTTTACAGATGGGCCTTAAACTAGAGTAAGCAACTTATACTGACGGCAAGTCTTTTCAAATCAAGGCAGACTTACACCAGAGTAAATCACTTACTTGGAACCTACCTGTAAATCTATCAACAGTCTGTCCAATTCATATGTCTAATAGATAAGAATTCAATATATAATTTAGGTGCTTATACACACTATGGGATTGAAAACACTGAGTGGATCAACCTGCATCTCTCAGTCTCTCAATGATGCACTAATTATAACATATAATTAATGTACGTTACAGAGTTTCTGTTTAAAATTGCTCCTTAGTTTTCTGCACTTTCTTAAATGAAACATTTCAGGGTTACTTCAGTTTTTCTAATTTGTTTTATAGTGTTGTTCATGAATAGAAATAAAATAATAATGTCTCTCACAATTCTGTGATTTAGGTCTTTAGAACTTTCTAGCAACACTCCTTTAGAAGTGATTTGAAAGAACAACCAGAAGATTCATCAGTACCCATTTTAGCCATTCAGACGCCTGAAGTGTATTAACTACACTTAAAAAATGTAACATATCTCCACGGCTACTGTTCAGCCTGCAGTTGTTGCTTCACTTGTCATTGTACTTTAAAATGGCATAGATGTCTGGAATATTCCTCTTCAGCAGTCACCTGTTTCTTCTGCCTAACACAAAAACATATAACACATGAACATTAGTATTATGTAAATCTGTTAGACTGAGATACAACACACTAACGTATTCAGCACATCAGTGTATTCCATGCCTCAAAGAAAACTAGTGTCGGTCACAATGACCTCACATTCAGTCCTTTCTCTCTCACAGATTTTAAAGCTTTACTGTCAGGCAGTGTGTTTTTTTCTTTCTCCTTCTAACTTTGAGTTGCAGTCATTGGAAGAAAGTTCTGCAGTCAACTTGAAAACATCTTTAACAAAAAGAAAAAATAGAAAAAGGGGAAAACACAGGATAGAAAAATAAAAAAATTTATTATGGGAACTGTAAACATCAGACTTCCACAAGAAAATCAAGCATCAGTCCTCCACTAGAAAATTAATAAAGCTTGAATAAAATATTTATTTTAATGTTATCTTAAACAAATGACCATGACCCTACCAAAAGGTAATATTTTCAACTGAAATTTTAAGAATCTATGAATGTATGTCACTGAATCTGTATAACAGAATCAAAAGACAATTTGCGCAAATTATTCTGAAACAACATTTACAAATGAAATGGTGCAGTGTCACAACATTTAGACAGAAGAGTACCTAAATGATGAACCTGAAAATTTTGCAACAAACTTCTACAAAGCATTAATGGTATAGATATAAACCCAACTGCTTCCCAAGCAACTGATTTTTTAGCTCTCTCATTGCTTCTTGCTTGGTGTTGCTTCAATGGCTCCCCACTAGAATATAATGTAGCATGCCCTTTGGATGAGAAAAACATGTCTGCTGCTTTCCAACTGCCTGAGGCTGGAACTTGTTGCACAGCCCTGGAGAGTAATTCCTGAAATGAAATTTGCCCATTCTCACCCAACCCTAACTTCATGGTCAACTCCTTCATGGCCTCTTATGAAATCTCAACTCTATAATCCTCCAGATGAAACATGTGTTAAGTTTATCAGGTTAGTGCAAATTAAACTTTATGCCATTAATTTTACACATTGCCTGGACTGGAAAGTAAGTTGTAGTCTAGCACAGGGAAGCCCATTTCAATAAACACCTTAGTGCTTCTACCATTGCATCATCCCTGAGACAAGAAGTGGCAGATGTGACTATGATTTGTCTCTATTGCCTGGTAACTTCATGACCTGAGGAACAATGTGCTATATGAGCTGTCTGTATGATTATCTCAGCCTTGGGCAACTTGGTCAGCTGCAAACCCTCAACATCAGCTTTAACCATTGAGAAGTAATTGCTAAAAGAATGGCCCAAGGATCTGGGGTGCTCTGCTAGTGAGAGGTCTGTTGGAGGAGGTATAGCCACCCACCTTTACTTCCTGTATTCTATTTGTCAGGCAGCTTACTATCCAATAATTTACACAGGGTTTAACATTTAGCCAGGCAAGTTTATCTGCAATGCCTGAGTGTGGGATCAGATTAAAAAAACTTTCTGAGGTACAGATATGCAGTGTACACTGACTTGCCTCTTCCATTGCCTCAGTGGCTTTTTCAAAGAAATCATCCAGATTAAGTAGGTAAGACCTGCTATCTCTGAAAATCTGAAATGGGTTTGGTCAAGAGTCTGCTGATTACCTATATCCCCATATATTAGTAAAATAATGCTTCTTTCCATAGCCTTACAGAGGAGCCTGGTTAGGCTTATGGATCTATAATTACACAGCTCCATTAAGACATCACCTTTGTGCAAGTAAATGACTACTGCTGTTCTTCATTCATCTGGCACAATGCCTGCTTTAATGTCAGTAATTAATATCCTCTGTAGAGTTTCTAATAAGTCTTGTTTTAGGCTAACTAGTAGGCATCCTGTTATGTTATCCAACCCCACAGATGTAGTATTGTTGGCCTTAAATAGTGCCTTCAGAACTTGTTCTTGGTAGATTTGATAGGGTTGTAGATGTAGGTTTATGTTGAGAATATTAAAGGAGACAGGGGTGAAGTTAGATCTCATTTTGACAGACAATGGATTGGCTATGTTCCCCAGGTCTGAGTATATGACATAATTTACTATTAGTGCTGCGCAGTGTCAAGCATTTTTTTCTGAGGTTTCTAACATAGTTAAAGAAGTATCTGTGGTTATCTTTCACCTGGATGGCTTTTTTACCTCATATGTGGCTCTTGGTTGACTTTATTACTATCTGGAGTTCTTTGTTTAGCTTAGTAAGAGGGCTTTTGACTTCTTGAGATTTAGATTTATTTTCACTTTCAATTATTTTTTTTATTACAGCGCCTGTTTATCTCAAGGTTCCACCACAGAGGTTATTTTTGAATTTTGCAATGTGTTTGTTTCTCAGACAGACATATGCATGCAGCTATGTACACATATATATAGTTTGGCAGTAAAGGATTCTGTATAAGCAGGGGAGTCATCAAGGTGGAAGACGCTTTTGAATTTAGCCAGGTCATTGTCAGTTTTAGTAAATTCGCCTTTGCATAATCTCAGAACATCAAGGTATTGAAGGATGCATCAGGCTTTACAGTAACACAAATGTGACGTAGTTGTGGTCAGATTTGTCCAGGGATGAGGTTACAGTTAGTGGGGAGCAGAACTAACATACTGGTAAGGGACAAGTCCAGGTTATTATGAAACCTGGTTGGGGTGTGAACTAACTGCCCCAAAGAGTTTGTGCTGTTGAAGTCCAGAAATCTCTGAGAGGACATGTATGTGGATATATAAGTCATGAAGTTTATGGAAGAATAGTTGAAGTCTCCTATGAAGATGATGTTTGGCTTTGACTCCATAACACTTAGGTAGCAAATGGGACATTAAGACAGTCCTGCAATTAACTATGATGTGATAAGTGATTTTGTTCATAAAAAGTTGGACTTTTATTTGTTTAATATGGTGGGCCTATATGAGGGATAGTCTTTGAAGCCCTGCACTGATGGAGTGCTTTCAAGATTGTGAACCCTGTGTCTATGTCTGTGATGATACATGTGTCAACGCTTTTCCAGGATAAGTAGTACCTGCAGAGTGTGGACATTTTTTTATTTTTTTAGGCTCCTAGCTTTGCCCCTCCCCCGGGCACCACCTTACTCATGTATGTTAACCTTAACATTCATCCCGACAGTAATCCTACGCATTATGTTACTAAAACTCATTCCTTAACAATATCACTATACAAAACAAAATGACACATAAATTACACAACACCAAACATGCACAACGCTGAATCTGTTCTCTTCCTAACCATTATTCTAATCCTAACCTATGAACATTTTTGCATGTGCAGCAATTGCTATAATGCAGTCTTGCACACCTTCACAACCACAAACCTTTCATTTATTTTCCCTGGACTGTCCTACTTGCCTTATAACATTAAATTCAACCATATGTGTTCCACAGAAATGAGCATTTACACATTTGTGCATTTTCATTTTTTTATACCAACAAAAGCTTTCCATGCAAATGAATATTCAACCTTTTGATTTAACAGCCATGCAGATACATAGCGTGACAGATAGAAGACCCATATAGCTAGACAGACAGACAGAGAGAGATATACAGCCATATAGATAGATAAATAGTTAGACAGCCATATAGATAGACAGACAGTCATACAGTTAGGTAGATAGGCAGATAGATACTAAGTAGGTAGGTAGATAGATTGATGATAAGTAGGCAGATAGATAATAGGTATATAGATAGATTGATAGGCAGGCAGACAAACGTATAGATAGCTAGACAGACAGCAATATAGACAGATATATACGTATATATGTATATTTGTATATAACAAATTCTTTTTAGCCTCCTAGAAGTACTGGCATTTATTTTTAATGTCTACTAAATCAGACTGCTGTTCCTCATTAAGATCAAATAAACTAAATTCTTGTTGCATCATCACCTGCCAAATGGAAGAATGCTGAAACCCAGACTTCTTTACTCTTTGAGACAACCATGAGGTGATGCTGTAAAGATTAAACTTCTGCACCGATTGCTTCCAAGTTTCTGCCAAGTTACCCTAAGGAACTAATTAATCCGTCAATCTTTATGGTAGAATGGAACATATAATCCATCTACAGCAGCTAAGTGCAACAAAATGGTGAATGTTTTAAACAGTTCTGTGAGTTCACAGTTTGCAAAAAAATATTGTCTGTTTTGAATGTAATTAGATATTATATGGCTTCTGAAGTTTAGTTGTGTCACGTTAATTATACTGATTACAGCTAGGATTTTAGATTGTTTGTTGGTTTTTTTTTGGCTCATTTCTGCCAGTTTGCGTTCACATTTACATCAAAATGTTACTTTTACTGTATGTAGAAATTGTTTTTAGATAAATGACCAATTGTCCAAACATTCCTTTCATTTTATTATTTGTAATTAATGTTGTTTTGTTTTACAGTTTTGCTCATTGTTTAGGGAATTTTACAATAACAAAAATACCATTGCTAGTGCATTGAATACATCATTGTGTAACATTTTTGCAGTTCTTAAATCTACATTGCACCAGGCTGACGCAACCACTGGTGATATATGCATGGCTAGAGATGCAAAACTCCATGGAATTTTAATGCTGCCATGACTTCTACTACCCTGATGTGATATTATGTATCACTGCTCTGCTGTGGAGTCAATGTATGTTAGTACCCAATGAATGAACAGGTGGTTACTCTGCAGCTGTTAGGCCACTGTTTTTAATGTAATGGCAGCAGCAGTGTATAAGCTAGACACAGTGGCATGACATCCTGAGTGTGCTAGCCTTATAAGATTCTTAAAGTCACACTGCACTATACATTATATTAATGACAGCAGCTGAGATGTGTGAAATCCATAATCTACAAGGGAGGAAAATATATGTAATCATAAAAAATACAGAATACATTTTCACTGAGATTTTTGCATTTCATTTCCCTGATGAGAATATATCAGACAAAATGTAGCTAGATGTTCATACATAAAGGATATCTGATTATGATAAATTATTTCATAAGTGCAAATTCAGTTTCTATATTCTAATTGCTTATCATTACTAGCAGGCTACTAATTTGATTATGGACTATTTCCCCACGTCAGGCTCATTGATGAAGATTCCATATGCATTTTTTTTATCTTGAAAGGAGTAGTATGTTACAAAATATAATTGGTATGAATGATGTAAGCACAGAAATATGTTGATGTGGGTTATAATTATTTTTTTTTATTTCTAGATGCAGCTCTTTGCATCAAGCACAATTTCCCTTAAGTACACACAGGGAACATACTCAGTCCAGTGTCTGGGTTTCCCTCTCTCTCTTTCCAGGCACTCAGTAAGACTCCCTACTGTCACAGCTGTAGAGTTGAGTTCTCAGCCAAGTGTCCAAGCCAGGTCCTCATAAACCCTGTCTGTGAAACCAGTGCTCTCTGTTCCTACTCCAAGTTGCTGACAGACACACTCTTGGAAATTTGATTTGCAAACACACATCTGGGAAAGGCTGGCACAGATTTCTTCACTCTGATACCCTTTGCCCAGACTATAAGATAGTTACTGCCACCAGACAGTCCAAAGCCAGCTACTCTAAGGCTTTTACAAGGGTAACCAATTATACCAAGTGAAATTAATATTAATATAAATGGTAGTGTTTGACCATTGTGACAAGGCTCTCAGGAGTGGCCACAGTGTCACCAAATAAATATAAGTACTAATCACTCTCAAACATTAAAATATTCTCTAAAGGACCAGCCACAATGAGAATTTTAAATATATTTAATAATAAATAATAAAAGAGCTTGAAAATACTAAATATCCATTTACAATAAACACCAGAGTTTAATCACAGGAAATATTAAAAATAACACAGAGGAATAAACTGACACAGATACAGAAAAATAGTACCTAACTTATTTCATTATATTATCCTGACTGATATAAAGAATTAGTTTTCTCTGGTTACTTACTAAACAAGGCAAGATGAAGTGTGTGAGAGATCTTCCTTTGTCAGTTTTCAAAAACAGGCTGCCATGAGACTTCAGTCTCATCCAGTATTAAAACATAATTTTTGTGCTGGATTACAGAATGACATCGCATATATCTGGTTATCTAACTTCTGGTTCCCATACTACCCCCTTTACTAGAAACTGAACCAGAATCTCACACATATGTATTACTATGCACACAGAGCTTTGCTGAGATATTTTACAGCTTTTGGAAGTCATAAAACAATTTAAACCTTCTACCCTTCCAGAGTAGCAATTAGTTCACCCCCAAGGACAATACAGAAGGCTTCCTACTACATATGTTTTATCTCTGCCTGCATTGAGACCTATAAGATACAATATTTATGGCCTAAATTAAGTAATTTAATTTTAGGATATTATTCTAAACGTTAGCTGAGGCTGAGCTTATCCTCTTCTCTTCCAGTATCCTCTGTTACAATATTAATTTCAATAGTTACAATACAGTCTGACATACAGGTGTATTTCCTTTTTCTGTCCAACAGAACCCACTCTTGGTACATTTTTTAACAAACGCAGTTTTACAAATACATTTCCAATTCAGCCTTCTGCACAAATTAGTTTGATATAAAAATGGCATATAATTCTTTACAAAACTTCAGCTAGCTATGCTAGCATATGTTACACATCCACTGCCCTACTTCTACTGGCATAGCTGGCAATACCTCATATCATCACAGTCATCACTTCAAATGTTAATCAGTGTGCTTAAATGCCAAATAACAATGTAAGAATCTAGTCCTGCATTTTTGTTGTATTATTATAGTATATAATAAAACAGATAGCAGTGAAACTAAAGTCAGTGTGAGATGCTGTGACAGGAGACGGGAGGAGTTTGGTGGTTATCAGAAATAACTGTAGAGATGCAATTAGTACCTGTCAACTGTGTGTGAGTCTAGAAGGTATTTGAGAAAAGAGACAAAAGCAATCTGCCCTCATGGTTAGTAGTAAGACAAGCTAGAAAAAAGTGTGAAGATGTGTGTGTGTTTGTGTAAGAAAATAAGGGAGGGAAAAGTGAAAGGGTCAAAGATGGGCCACACATAAGGACAGAGTCTTTTTAAACCAAAAAAATATGTAATTTATATGTGTGTATGGGTCTACTTCTAAATCCCAAAGACCACATTACCAAAGACAAAAATCCCAAGATGAAAACCACTAAGTCTTGGAAACCCAAATGGCAATGTTTTACCATGGTAAGTAAACAGTTGGCCACTGTTAAACAGAAAGCACGCTGAGGCCAACATGCCCTTTCTCCACTGTATTGTCACCCCGAAGTTGGTATATTAATTTAAGGGGGCTGTGTGGGTTGTACCCCCCCCACATTGGCTGGTGTTGGGGGTGTAGACCCCACCCACATGGATGTTAATTACCTCAGCATTCTTTCCATTTCACATTGGACAAGTGTGTACTTACCATGGTCAAATGCCGACATTTGGGTTTTCACAGTTTCATGACTGTGGCTTTGGGAATTTCATCTTCAGTAATGTGGTCTTCAGGATTTAGAAGTAGACCTGTGTGTCGACACACACACACACACACACACACACACACACACACACACACACACACACACACACACACACAGACATTTTCCTTCCGGAAAGTGTGTACTACCCTTAAGGCTAGAAAACAACCTTTCTTGGATACTATTTTTCATTGTCTGATTACATCTATCTATATCTATATCTGTCTGTAGATAGATAGATATAGATATAGATATACACACACACACACTGACATACACACACACAGAATGCCCTTGATGCGGGTATCAAAACTATTTGTGATTTTCTCTGAATTAAACATTTGATACTGCATAAGATAATGTGTATTTAAGTATAATACAATCTAGCTTAGTTATGTTCATTTTGTTTTGAGAAAAAAAATGCTCAAGAACCACCCTTATTTTTACAAGAGGGCATAGAAAAGTGTTTCTGTTTCATCTCTTGAAATCTACCAATCATATGCAGACAATAAATGTGAAGCTCTTCTCATATCACATTTATAAACTATATTCATTCCAAATGCCTTTTGATATGTACTCCTTATTCATGCTCTGTACAATGTGCTGAATCTAAACATATGGTAATGATTTTTTATGTATGCATTTTGGTCTTAGAAGTTCATAATCAACAAACAGAGAAGATGAACATATATCAAAAGCAGATCAGTTCATTAAGGGGTTAGGAATGAAACAAAAAAAGAAAACAAGAAAAATAATAAGAACAAGAAATGCTGATCTTCGCTAATGTACTCATACTGTGAATTTAGGTAGACGATTGCATCATACTAAGAACTAGCATGTGGAAATTCCTCAGTGGAATTTGTTTTAGTTCATATGATCCCCATTAAGAAGTTCATATTCAATTTCAGTGCACACTCATACTGATTTTTATCCAGTGTCTATTATCTGCAGATAAAAGCCCTGACTTTCTTTGCTTGATGGTTATCAGCTAACCTGTTTCTCATGGCAGCATCATTAAGTTGAATTGTCTGCTAGACATATATAGTACAAGATGTGTTTAAAAAATGCGGACATGAAAAATAAGTTACTTTTCTTGAAGTTCATACACATAACATTTTTGTAACCACAGTTTGTTTGGTTTGTGTTTTTCATTACTTAAAGTAAAAAAACACATTGTATATTTCTATGTTATCTAGCAGCCATCTGAGTTTCCAGTTTGACAAAATGTATGGATATTTTTCACGTAAGTATATTGAGATTATTCACTCCTGCTAATTCTACCAGATCCATAGTAGTTTATGTCCTAGTATATAACTGAGTGCACTTTTATTAATTATAAGAATTTTTGGCAGATTTTAAATAAGTAATTTGAATACAGAGTCATGCATTAATAAATGTGAGTTGTTTCATGGAAAATAACATTTTAAATTATTCAAATAGTGGTCACCATTAAATGCTATTTTGTAAGGCAGGTTATAAAAAATGGTGACTAATAAAAATTTTACAGTGATACTGTTGCATGTGTGCATGTGCAAATGCATGTGTTTAAAATGGCAGTCCGTACAATTATTCCATTTAATAATGTGTAGTGCTACACTGTTTCAAAATGTCTCTCAGTTGTAATATTTAATATCATGAATAGTAGAAATCACCACTCTCCATAATCCTTCATAAATAAACAATGACAGGCAGATACAGAAAGAATGTGACATTGTATTTTAATTTCATATTCAATATGCTATAGTTTGAACACTTTGTGAATGAATGTCAGTGTAGGAAATGACAATGCAGCTCATCTGTTTCGGCAAAGAATTGTAAATAGGGTTTTTACAAAAAGTAAAATATGTTTCCTTTGATATAATATCTGCTAAGCTAGTAAATTTTTGCCACAGTGGCAAAAGATGGGATTATGTTATTTCTAGCAACACCAATTCCAAGAATGCAGTCTCTGTAAGAAACCAAGTTAGCAAAACTGTATTCAAGGAATTTTTTTTTCCTGAGAACAATGGTCCCTACAGTGACCATGCTTGGAAAAGAACACCCTACGTTAATGTTATTATTACAGTTATCTTTGTTATCAACATAAGGAAATGTTCCATTAGCAGTGACTGATGCATATGAAACCATTTGTTTGTAAAGTGGAGAGAAATGAATGTCTCTCCTGGATTATTCTTAAAATAAAAAAGCTATGTTACTATGCCATGCTGAATTATCTAGGAATATAGAAAAAGATAATATGATATTTGATGTATTGCGGAGATAAATTCAAAATCAAGATGTCTTTTTTACACTGTGATAAAACAGTTTATTCATAAAGATATGGCAGGGTAGCCAACCTATTTTTTCTTTTTTTAATCTTTTTCATTTTAATATAAAACTCTGTATTGAAAACATTGATGGTAAGACAGAAAAGGAAGAAAGGAAGAATTGAAGAAGGGACAGCACAATCTTTATTACCCACATACTAATATCAGATGAGTCCACTTATGCTAATGGTGGAGGGAGGAGGAAATTATAACTAGTCATATGAGGTCATTCAAAGATGTCTATAATTATTGTACTATTAATAAAATGTATTTAGCAGCATCCTCTTTTATTCTTTTGTCTGGTGGCTAACTCAGAGGACTAAGGGTCTGAGCTGCAAATGAGTATTCCACCACATCCTATTTGAGGACAATAACTGAAATCAGTACAGCTAGACTTATGCCTATCTCATGCACTAAACTTTCTGATCCCTCCTTCCTATTTCACAGCTTGGTCCATGTCCATCTCATGCTAGTGTTCTTCCACCAATCAGAGACATCCAGTGCTGCACTTTAAAATGACTCACAGTCCAATACTGAGTTTCCACCCAGAAAGCAACCACAGTTCTTGGCACCAGTATCAGAATCCGGAAAAGTCTGGTTACATGATTAGGCTATGGTTTTAATCTTTTCAGTGAATCTACTTTATTCTTATTTGGCAAATAGAATAAACAAAATAATGATGATGATGATAATAATAATAATAACAGTAACTGAGTAATGCAGTGATATGGCTGCAAGTGCCTAGCCAAAATTGCTTACTACCTTGCTTCAAGAATATCATCTCTACATGTATAACAGATTTGAAAAGATCATCACAAAACACGTATCTGAGCAAGTGTATTCAAAAAAGTGTTGTAATAACTAGTGGATAAACTAGAAAAGATTTAGAGACTGATTTCCATAAAAGATGTGGAAGGCAAAGTGTTAACAGACCTTGCATTTACAGAAAATTAAGAACCATAGGAAAGAAACAGTAAATCTACTAATACTCTGAAGTGTAGAATATAATGAAATAAGGTTTCTCAAGGCTAAATTTTCATATTATGCTGTAATGTGAAGGGAGGGGACATGGTCTACCTGAAAGCAGCTAAATTCATTGCTGAAGTATATAGGGAGTCTGCTGTACTGGTGTGGGCCCATTTTAGCACAATCTTAATCTCCAGTCCAGGGTAGTTGTCACACTAATCACAAATTGATATTGTCCAAACAATCATATACAATGGGAATTTTAATAGACTCCTACCTTCTTGCTACAGGTTTGTAGATTGAATTCCTTATTATGTGTGATAAAGGTTCATCCTTCTTGAGTATGGTAGTATCTAGCAGTACCTTCCTGAAGAAAATGAAGGTATGCCTCTGGCTGACTACATTTGCAGATTACTACAAGCTAAGAGCAGTCATCAAATCCCCAGATGCTTAACCATTCTGCAGGAAAGTTAGTTTCAAAAACAACTGGTGCCAATATCATGGACTGAAATGAAATGCCAAAAAAATGCATTATTGCATCCTTTAGGAAGTCAACTACCCCAGAAACTACTTGTGACATCCGGCTAATATGTATCTAAATAACTAAACTTTCCTAGTCTGACAAGAGAATACTGTCCCTGATCTAATCTAAAACATAACAGCAAGGCAAAGGCAGGCTTACAGTTTTTTGGTGAGTCCTTTTTCCTGGGTATGCACAACACTGTAACTAATTCAACTCTTCACTAACTGCTTAGCACAGCAGCTGACTGCAGCAGTCTCTTTTATATCCCAGGTTAATAGTCTCAACTGTCTTATTTTAAAAATAACAGTCAGCTGTTTGAAAAAGTGTTTTTTACTGTAAAGCAACTGTTCAAATAATCACACAGCAACCAGGAACATCCTAATGGCATCACCTACTATTCAGCTGATTCTCCACAGACAGTTTGTACTTTAGAATCTCCCTCACAAACGTGCAATTAGAAATGTATCAGAACACTTGACAGTTTCTTTAAATATATTGTATAAACAGGGAAATACTCAACATCTTAAAAACTTAACCACATTTTCACACTCAGACATGCCAGCATACAAGATAAGTCAGTCTAACAATACACACAAATCACCCACCAGACATGCTAACACACATGACAGTGTTTTCATTTTCTGCACACTGCCACATTGACAAGATACCCCTATGAGCTGACCCAGTTGCTTGGGATTTGGAAACATATATGGACAATGACCTAACTTTTGACCAACACGAGTCTGTTGTTGTAATAAAGTCCTTCTATATTGCAAAGCTTATAAACAAAGATATTGTGTCTAGACCTAGGAATGTCATTGTCCTCTTAACAACCCCCTCATTAAGCCAATAATTGAAAATAACATCCCCCTTTAGCATGTATCTATCCAGACAGATGCAACAACTGCAACACCACAGAGATTCCTAACTAAAAGGTTACAAGGCATAAACAGCATGTCCTACATGGACCGACTCAAAAACCTGTCGCTGTATGCAGTATCCTACAGACTGCATACAAAGCATCCTCTGACCAATTTCTGATGGATTTACTACTCAACAGTATATCAATTGGCATTGGAATTACTTGGTCCATGGATCCAAATCTCTTCTGCCACATTAACAGAACAGTTTTGGGGGACAGGTATATCTCACAGAGGATACTGCTATGGAACAAATTTCCCATCCACATAAAACATCATCCCCATCCATATTCAAGCACAGCTTAGAACTATGGATGGGAAACAGAAAATGTACTGTAGGACTGCCCCTGTACTAGTAATGGACAAAGGCAGCTCCTAACTGCTTTATCTCATGCATGGGCCCCTCAAATTATCTATGGTACAATCCCAGTTATTCTCATTAGGAGTAATATATAATGATCAGTCATGGGATGGGTAAGGCCAATATATGACTGAACGAGATAGGGTTATTTTGAGCACAAAAAGGGGAATTGGCTAAGGTTAAAATGGCCCACAAGAGCATCTAGCCTAGTACTTACCTATGAACCTATTAACGTATGTCCAGGCAATCCCATCATATTATTTCTCTCATTTAACATCTTCAACATACGAGTAGTAAATCCATCTGCTAAAAGGAATAGTTGCTGGTCCCCCAGGGGACATAAAAGGCATGATGAAAGATTTTACATATAAAGAAAAAACTGAAATAAACAAAGTTTAACCTATTGTTTTTTTTGGGAATTTATGAAGATTCCAGTGATGACTTGGTAGTGCTGACAGAAGGGTTTGGGGCATTCTGAAAAAAAAAAAAAACTGAAGTACAGCTAGGTAGCTGTCTGGTGCAACTGTATTATGTCCATGTTTTTATGTGCCCCTTTTTAAAACTATTTAATCATCACTTGTGACATAGGCAAATTTACATTTATACAAAAATAATCAAACTGTATTAACAAATTAACATTAACAAACATTATACTTCACATTTATTGCTATATATCATATAACCTAAGCAACATAACATAAATTATTCAAATCCTGCCCCCTTTTTTAAACAAGAAACATCTTTATTAAACCATCACTTATGACATAAGCAATCATAAATTTATATAAATGAAAGCAAATCACACCAACATGATCCTAGTTGCAAGCATTTTACATCACAAACCATACTGAACCACTCCCAGTTGCAGTCATTGTACATCACTTATAATCTACACAATCTTTCTCATTCAAGCATTACGTAGCTCATTTAAGTCTTGCCTTCTTTTAAACCTCATTCCTCCCCTGCATGTGTTCTTCCCAGAGTTCCCATTTTTTCCCTATGTAGTTAGCTCCTACCCTTTTCTAAAGATCTCAGTTCCAGTTGTTATATCAATGTTACCATACTCACTACTTCTAATACAGATTGTTTAGATTTTGATTTCCATTTTCTAGTAATTGCTTTTTTGGCAGCCATCATAATTAGACTCAGCAAGTCCTTACAATGTCTAGGCAATTTCAATTCTGTATCATAGCTCAAAAATCATCTAATTTGTCACATCAATCCACCCACCCAGCATAGACAACAGAGTAGAGCCTACTGAGTTTATTAATTTGGTGTAAAAGAAGAATCCCCTGCAACACAATTTCTTCTCTAGTTTATAACAATTACTTTTAAACCTATAACTGCTAGAACAAAAGATGCATCTTATTGTAAACAACATAATAACCCTCTAGGCCATGTCACCCAAATATTCTATAATGGCTTAATAGTCCTGTCAAGCATGTTGATATGTTCTTAAAATGTTGAAATAGTCTTTCCCTTTTATCAAATTCCCTTTATTGTGATACCTTCTTTTAACATGTGCTTCCATCCAACATCTTCAAAGCCACCTGACAATCTTTAGACAACCATGCCCAACATATTGCCCATGGACATCAAAATGCCTCAGCATTTTACCCAATGAAATATGTTATTCCCTAAATGGTCTTTAAAAAAGTCTTCACTACAGTTCCTGTATAATTAATTGATCTTATAATCCATGTTTTATTTACATTTTAAATAGAGAACTGTGTACGTCTCTTACACCTTGCACATTATACACAGGGCTGACACCTTCCATTCTAAGAACATTTTACATTGCCAACATCTCAAGCCTTTGCCATCACCAAATTCTCCATCTAACTTGTCCACCAAGACCCTAACAAGTGAACCAAGCATTATCTGTACAACTGAAAGACCAATTATTCATAAATTATTATGCATTTCTAGTTCATCCTTCAGTTCTATCTTAACTTTATAGCACAGAAGTTCAACTGGTTTACAAACATTAACTGCCCCTACCAGGATCCCACTCTTTCATCACAAGTTTACACTCAAACAGTTCTCTCCTTCTTCCTTTATTACAGCCAGGAAATCTTAAATATATAGCTTCCTTGATATTTATGTTGACCTATACTTGAAAAAAAATTAGACTTATTATTGTTTAGCTATTGTTAAATTCCCTTTTACCTCAGTTCAACAATACTGATATCATAAAATGTGTTAATTTAAGCCTCACGTCATGAGGCAACGTGATGGAACCCTGACTGTGACCGACGTGACTGTGATTCATTTAGTGCTAAAGAATAAACAAAATCCACCATGCATGGATGAATCAGTAAGTAAACTTGTGGGTTGCTGAAGCCTGAAGTGATCACAAATTTACCACAAGAAGGCTATCACTAGAATGCAAAAAAATGTAGATATAAAACCTTTTTTTCACACTTTCAAAGGAAGCAAAGTACAGCAGAACAAATTGCAAAATGGTTTCAATGCTGAGTCACACCAATGAACCTACAGTTCTTTGGTGTGTGGTTCTGGTGATCTTGTAGTGTATTTTGTTTCAGTTGTTGGTCCCAGAAAAGGAGGAGCCAGGTTAGTGGAGGAGTGAGGTGGCCTGGCCCACTTACCTGTCAATAGGGGAGGAATGTGTGTATACAGAGTCACAATGAAGGGTGTAATTTCCCTGGTGGAGATCTTCCCATCATGTTTCAGGACATGCCCCATGCAGATGTGAGGGGATGGGCTTTACTGTAGCCCATTATACATTATCTCCCTGGTTATTCACTGGGCGTTTGCATGGAGTCAGCATCACATGAAAACATCTCAGGCCAATTCCGATGGCTTTTTAAATTATATCCCCACCCAAGGTGACTTTTGCCTAGTGATTGGGAATGTGATTGGCCATGAGGGGGCTGATATTCAACACAAAGTGAAGACGAAGACAGAAAAAATATAAAATGCATTAATTTCACCTTACTAGTACTAAACTTCTTTTAAATAAGACTGTCCTGTTCTCTAAATAGCTTCACAGTTTTATTTGTGTTAATTTTTCTGTTTGATTTTAAAATGCTCTCCTTCCTAAGCATTCAGTAGCTATATAAAATGCCGCTAGATTGATGATTATGATGTGGTCTCTGTTCAATCTGTTATGCGTTCAGTAAGATGGAAGTCAGGAAATTTACCTTGAGAGTGTAATAAAGCAACACTCAAGAATTGAACCCTGACATCATTACTTTAGTATATAAAGCAAAATAGCACAACTCGCTTGACTTGCATAAACAGACAAACTTATTCATCCTTCCCAACCAAGCAGTACATACTTATGTATGATGTACCCTTATCACAGCACAGTCCATGCATTCTTTTACTCTTCTCAGACCTAGATAAAATGTCTCTTCAGTAGACTAAACTCAGACATCCTTTAACAGATCAAGTCATCTATATTACTAGCAATGAATTAATTGAAAAGTAATCTAAACCAGAAGAGATATACTGTTTTACTGGCCTTGTTTAATCACATGATTAAGACATGTCAACCTGTTAGACTGTGAAATAGCCAATAGTATATTGTTAGTCCATCCATTTAAAACTGAGACTACCTCTTATCCTGCACATCATTTTTATAAATATAAAAACAATATTATGGGTAAGTATTGTTCAGCATTCTACTTAACACAAGTAGGAATTCAAACTAGATCCTAACATATATAACATATTTTAAATACTTCACTTTTGTTTGATTTCTTTTTTTTTTTTTGTCAATAAATGATTCATAGACTTGTTACTCTATAATTTCTACACAAGATTTATGGCAAATTACAACTCGATTAAGCAGGATAAACTTAACCAACTTCACCACAGAAAGGATTAAAATAAATTACTGAATCTTAATATTTATGGGGTTTTTTTGTACACTGCCCAGTAAACATTTAAACCATGTTATTACATCATTCTTGAGAGAGTCCTAACAGTCCACACATTTACCTTTTATCAATATATATATTTCTAATTTTATTTAATCAGAAAGCACTAGTAAAACAGGTTAGCTGCCATGCCTTTCAAATGGGCCATTATCAAAACAAACATCCACTCATGTTCACACACTATTCTGGCTATAGAACATCCAGTAATACTCATTGTCATTTCATATTTCAAAAACGTCATGAGTATATTGGAGCAGAGTAAAAAACCTGGTAGCTATCTTTTTTACAGAGAGGAAAGACATGTCTACTGATAACAATAATAATGTGTGAACCTACTTGTTAATAAATTTCCCAATAATGACTATTATATAACACATATCAGTAGGTTAAGTGTCTCATACTG
Source organism: Protopterus annectens (assembly GCF_019279795.1). Lineage (NCBI taxonomy): Eukaryota > Metazoa > Chordata > Ceratodontiformes > Protopteridae > Protopterus > Protopterus annectens. The sequence continues at coordinate 573,989,065 of NC_056750.1, read as the reverse complement.
CAACTGTTGGCATATCATAACCCCACTTATAATTGGACATGTACCTTTATAAACTAATGCTCTGCATTGAAAGTCCAAGTGCAAGTGATAACACTGAAGTAATATACTTATTAATAATAAGATTATCTATTATAAATAAGCATGCAGTAACCTAAACATATTACATTCGACAGCCTGTACCAATCAAATTAGATACTTCTATTAATCATAATGCAAAAGGCAGGCTACAAGCCCCTTTAAATATAAATATTCCTATGCAAACTGTCGAATCACTAGTGTGCCTCCACAGAGGCAGCACTCATGTTTATATTCAGTGAAACAGTGTTAACTATCATAATTACATCAATCAGATGTCCTCTACAGCCCAACCTGACCACATCAATCAGACTTGATCTCCAATCTGACTTGACACCAGTCTCTTAAATAATATTAAAAAAAAAAAAAAAAAAAAAAAAACATACTTTAATTTTTTAGATCAGTTACTTCCCTATGGAAGACATTATAATTAAGGAGCAATCCCAGAGCATTCCAAAAGCAGCGTTGAAGAATAAAGGCTCAAAGCCACAAGTAAACTGAATGTAAGCGCTTTCGTTTACTAATGTACAGAAACTTCTTCAGACAAACAGTTGAGTACAATAAGCAGTTTAAATACTGTACAAGCGTGACATCATCACACACATTGGACAAACTCTGCCCACATTTAAACTAACAACAGCCAAAAAGTGAAACATGACAAATAAATAAAACTCATCAAATACAGTAATTCATAAGTTAATCTAAATGATTACTCCTAAAAACAATGTCATACTCAAGTTACATCATATATAATTGTATCAATCATTTAAAACTATGTATCAAAAATATTTTATATTAAAACTGTATACACACACTCGTGTATATACGCGTGCACACAGAAATTTAAACCACCAAACAAGGGAACATCAGGAATCATTAAATAAATGTAAAAACATGTTTACAAGAATAAATGCATCATCTTGGTAAAGATTTTAATTTAAGCATACACTTAATAGATAAGGTATCATTTAGCCCTGGGGGTGTATGGGCATTAAGCTTAAGCTGCCAGTCTAATTCTTTTTCCTCTAATCTCAGAGATGTTGGACCCCTCTAACATTCTCTATTACCCTGTCAATAGCTAAAAACAGGAATTCATGAGTAGGGTTCAAACTCACATGCCTAGCCAGAGCATTACTCAAGTTCTTCTTATTAATATTATAAATATGTTCGTATATCCTAAGCTTCAAGGCTCTATCCATCTTTCCAATATAAAAAGATGGACAAAGCTTACACATACTCAGATAAACGACCCCCTTTGATTCACAATTAAATTTCCCCTTAACTGAAAAACGATGGTTTCATATTGTAAAAGTGCTACTGGTGATGATGTACTTGCATGACCGACAATGCCCACATTTTGACATGCCAATTATAAAGGGAGTGGGTATATGATGTACAATTATAAAGTATTGCTTTCAAGTTCCACCCCCTCCTTAAAACCACTGTTGGTGTATCACCCACTTTGTCTCGATTGCATGTATCCTCATAAAGGAAGCACCCATTTTTTTTATTAATATATCCCTCAACAATGGTGCATCCAATGAAAAAGTGGTAACAAATCCAATTGTATTGACCCTAGTGGTTTGCAGTTGAAGGGGTTTGTTATCAATTGTTGCATAGGTTAATTCCAACATAGGGGTCTGTTCAACAGTAAGTGGCAAACAGTCATCTTCCTGTATGGGAACCAATTCCTGTCCAGTTGTGTTCCCCATCAACCTATCTCCTATCACATGTTCGCGCTCACCTAAACCAACCAAAAGTGGTTTGAATGTCCCATCCATTCTTTTACACTGAACTTCACTGATTAACTGACCCACTAATCTCAAAGGGTAACCCCTCTTAAGGAACATTCCCCTTAATAAGTTACATTCTTCCAAGAAGTCAGAATCAAGGGTCACCATCCTTGCGGCCCTGACAAGTTGGCATTTGATGACCGCTCTCTTCTGATGATAAGGGTGTGAGCTTGTATAATGGAGAAAGGTGTTCGAATATGTGGGTTTCCTAAAAATCTTGGATGTAAATCTCTTATTAACCATATTCTTGGTCAACTTAACATCCTGGTATGCTATTTTATCTTCATGAAAATCACACGTAAATTCTGAAGTTTGGAGACGTTTTTCATGGTGGATAACTTTGTAGGGAGTGTGGGTGAGATGTGGATTTCCATGGTGATTAGTTTCTGGTCAGATCTAACCAGGAAGGAATTGACTATTGGTGTAGAGCAATGGTTGCCCATGTTAGTAATAACCAGGTCAAGGATGTTGCTTCCTCTAGTGGGGGTACGAATGAGCTTGTCCAGGGCATTGGAATCAATAAATTCCAGGAAACGTTGGGCCAGTACACTGGTGCATGATTAGTTTTCCCAGTTTATGTAGGGGTGACTGAAGTCACCTAGTATGAGAGTGTTGGGTTGGATCTTAATAGTTTGCAGGGTGCTTAGGAATTTTGAGTGAGCATCTTTGGACATGGTTGGGGACCTATAGCAGGCTACGACCTGAATCACCATCTTACCCAATGTTAGTTGTACCTAGTGTATCTCAGATGTGTTATGCTGGGCTACTAGTCTGGAAGTGTGCATATCTTTTATGAATATGGACACACCACCATTTTTGCACCTTCGGTCCATGTTTTGGGGTCGAAAGGTGTGGAATGTGTTATAGCCTGGTAGCGCAGGGGTGCTTTCTGCTGCTTTAAACCCAGTATCTGTTACAGCACAAATGTCGATGTTTTCCATTTTGAGGAATGCTTTCAGCGAGTGCATCTTGAGATTTAGACTTCTAGCATTGAGCAGCATGACTCTCAGACTGCATTTATTTATAACTGTTACGGTGGTAATTTGGTCTTTGAAACACCGCCTAAAAGGGCACTATAGGGGTGGCAAAAGCCTTAGCCAGTACCAGGAAACCCAGGGGTGACAGATGCAGGCCATCTGTGGTAAAGCATCGAGGTCTGTAAATCAAGTCATCCCAAGCAGACAAATACTGGATCCCCTTAGAATGACACCAGAAACTTAGCCAATTGTTGAAGTCAATCATTTTCTGTTTGTACTGCAGTATCATTCTGGGCAATAGTAGGATGCTGCTCAGGGCTAGAGTCATACCTGCCTGGGCCACATAATCCGAGAGCTCCTCCCAGAATGCCCAAGTTCACCAGGTTAATAGGAGAAAGCACAGGGAACTGACCTTTAGACATGCCAGGAGGGATGCTCATCATTACTAAGTACTGGAGCTGTTTCCATATAGGACATCTAGTGCTGATACTACTTATGTGTGCTACAATAATTGTTACAAAAAGCCTGATTAAGTGCTAGGTGAATAAGCTAATTAAAGTGCAAGAGAGAAGAGAACTAGCAAGATCTAAGAGAAAAACTGAAGAACAGACTTTCTGGCACTGGTAATAGTTTACTTCAGCTTAATGGCGCTGTATGTCTCGCTAACCTGAGAAAGCACAAACACGGGCTTTTAAACCAGAATGTTGAAAGAGATAGAAAAACTACCCAAACAGCTAGTAAACTACAATTTCAGAGCCAGAAACCACTCCTCTTGTGGTAGATAGGCTACCTAGTGCTTACCACTCCCACTGATAAGTTGGAAGGCTTCCTTCTAACACAGAAAGGTCTGGGGAACTCAGAAACTTACAAAACAGTCCTGGATACAGCAAATCTGTATCTGGACTACTCTAGTAACAGGAAAAGTGGGAAACAAGCTTAGAACTTAAAAAAAAAACAGTTAAAACAGTAATAAAAATACTTTAAATGTAGTGCAAGCTAACTCACTTGAGTGTGTAGCAATATTAAAGCAAATACAGTTAAAATAAATGCAGTTAAATGAAAAAAAATGACTTAAATCAAGTGCAGAGAGCAGTATAATCAGAAAAATTCAAAATGGAGGCACTTAAAGTCTCTCGTTCTCCTTTCAATTGCTCTTGTGGTCTGCAGGATGCCAAAACAGGATCCATGGAGCTTAAACAGGTGCAAACCCACACAAATTTGGGCTTTTAAACAAGAAAATTGAAAGGGATTGAAAAACTGCCCAAACAGCCAATAAACTACAATTTCAGAGCCAGAAACCACTCCTCTTGTGGTAGATAGGCTACCTAGTGCTTACCGCTCTCACTGATAAACTGGAAGGTTTCCTTCTAACACAGAAAGGTCTGGGGAACTCAGAAACTTACAAAATAGTCCTGGATACAGAAAATATGCATCTGGACTACTCTAGGAAAGGCAGGAAACAAGCTTAGAACTTTTTCTTTTTTTTTTGCCGAAAAAACAGTTAAAACAGTAATAAAAATACATTAAAAGCAGTGCAAGCTAGCACACTTGAGTGTGTAGCAATATTAAAGCAAATACAGTTAAAATAAATTCAGTTAAATGTAAAAACGATTAAATCAAATGCAGAAAGCATTATAGTCAGAAAAAATCAAAATGGAGGCACATAAAGTCTCTCTTTCTCTCTCCTTTCTGTTGCTCTTGTAGTCAGCAGGAAGCCAAAACAGGATCCATGGAGCTTAAAGAAGTGCAAACCCATGCAGACACTGTCTTTTAAATCAGAAATTTTAAAGGGATTGAAAAACTGCCCAAACGCCAAACCATTCCTCTTGTGGTAGATAGGCTACCTAGTACTTTCCACTCCCACTGAAAAGCTGGAAGGCTTCCTTCTAACACAGAAAGGTCTGGGGAACTCAGAAACTTACAAAACAGTCCTGGATACAGCAGATCTGTATCTGTTCTACTCTAGTAACAGGAAATGTGGCAAACAAGCTTAGAACTTTTTTTTTCAGAAAAAAATAGTTAAAACAGTAATACAAATACTTTAAATGTAGTGCAAGCTAGCACACGAGTGTGTAGCAATATTAAAGCAAATACAGTTAAAATAAATGCAGTTAAATGAAAAAAATGACTTAAATCAAGTGCAGAAAGCAGTATAGTCAGAAAAAATCAAAATGGAGACACTTAAAGTCTCTCTTTCTCTTTTTTGTTGCTCTTATAGTCAGCAGGAAGCCAAAACAGGATCCACAGAGCTTAAAGAAGTGCAAACCTGCGCAGACACTGGCTTTTAAAATCAGAAAGTTGAAAGGGATAGAAAAACTGCCCAAATGGCCAATAAACTACAATTTCAGAGCCAGAAACCACTCCTCTTGTGGTAGATAGGCTACCTAGTGCTTACCACTCTCACTGATAAAATGGAAGGCTTCCTTCTAAAACAGAAAGGACTGGCTGCACAATCCCCGGGGAGAAAGGGTATATTCACCTACCCATGGATTGTCGATCTCACATGCCTGTTGACCAAATTGTGCCAATTAAACAGATGTTAACCAAAGTACCATTCAACAAATATACTAGGACTCATATATCTATCTATCTATATATATGTATCTATATCTATATCTATATCTATATATATATATATATATATATATATATATATATATATTTTAATATATTTTATGTTAACCTATTGCTGATAGTATGGTTACTGCATATATTTCAGGATTCTGTATTCTTTTTATTGTGTTTTATTTCTACTTTGGTAAGTATTTGTGTTAATGCAATGTTATAATTTTCTTACTGCATCTTTATTTCTCTGATTGTTTGATTTATATCACTTTCTCCACTGTAGTACAATCTTGGAGTTGGTATATTGAGTTAGGGGTGTGTGAGGGTGAAGCCCCCCCCCCGCTACTTGGAGGCTTTTCTTGTTTTTTCCTGGTAGCTGAGTGGGTGCTTATCCAGGGTTAGTTTTTGTTGTTTCAGAAGTTTGATATAGTGAAGGTTCCGTAAAGTCAACTTGAGTACCTCAGTTTCGTTATTGTGGGACTTCAATGTTTTTAAGTGTGTGTGTGTGTGTTTAAATATGGCACAGTGGAAAGTGGTATCCCTCACAGTAAGAGATTCCCTGGTTCGATTCATGGCTTCTGTGTGGAGTCTGCATGTTGTCCCTGGGTTTGCATGGGTTTCCCCTCATATTCCAAAGACATGCAGTAGGTAGATTGGACACACTAAATTATCCATAGGAAAGAGTGCATGTGCATCTGTGTCGTGTGGAGGAAATACCATGACAGGGCTAGCCACCTGATGATGTAAACCTTGGCTCTAGATGACTGTAACAATTGAAGTGACACCCTGACCTCATGTGCAAAAATGGGAAAAGGAGGGTTGTGGATGTATGTATATGTATATGTGTGTGTGTGTGTGTGTGTGTGTGTGTGTGTGTATGTATATATATATATATATATATATATATATATATATCTGTATGTGTGTGTGTGCACACATGCATCTTTGTCTATATAAAAGAATAACATGAAAGGTTAAATGGATGCCTTGAATCCAGCAGCAAAGCAGGGAAGGAACTAGGAGGAGGTTGATGTTCCTTAGGCATAATTTTATTACTTCCATATCCCAAACAATTTTCCTCCATTTTTCCCCCCTTCTAATTTGCCAGTAAGACTTTGTAGTTATGCATCTATAGTCTAAGAATTTTTTGCCACTCATTGAATGCCATTTGATGCTAATATATTGAATGTATTTATCCTAGTTTATATGTCCACGAGTATGTCTTCAGGTTGGACTAAGGAAGTGTTAACAGAGACCTGCCAGAGCTATGAGAAGGCAACAATGGATGTTCTGAAGAAAAAACAAGAAACAGATGGTGAACATGTGGAAGCCAATTAGGACCAGAGCAACAGCTGAAACAGTTCAACAGGCCATTACAGTGTAAGAACTATGTATTTCTCCAAAGACAGTGAAAATTATTACTAGAGAGGAGATTCTATAATCACCAGAGCCAAGAAGTAATTATTGCTGTGAGGATCAGACTGCAGATGGCATAGTTGAGTATACCAGGTTATTCATTGACTCATTAGGATAGATAGGCGAGAGTTTGAAGAAAAATGTGGACTGTGTCGAGCCTTTATCAGGAGAAAGAGTTCAGGGTTTCTAGGTCAGCAATAGGAAGGCATCCCAAGAGACCTAGCCGCAGAACCTGATGCAGTTGCCTGGTATAGTCCCACCTCAAAAGTAGGTACAGTGGTCAGGAAAATCAGTTCCACAAAATCTGGCAATGCAAGCTAGTAGCAGTCCATAATCTTCAGGCATTTAAGGGAAGACACAAAAGGGAGATTTCATAAAGGTTTTTGACTTGTTTAATCAAGATGGAGTCCACAGGACTGTGGATTACTAGGAACTGTGAGTAAAGGATATCATGATGGCACTCAGCATGGCGTAAATGCAGGTTATTTTGGTACAGAGCAAGGACCCAGGAAAAGCGGTCCTTAGATATGTGAATCTGATGGCTATAATCTTGAGAAAGAGAACAAAGAAGGCTAGTTCTATGCTTATTTTCTCATTAAATATGAAATCCTGAATTTGTGGGCAGGCCATGCCTAATTATTACATGATAAGAATTTTATTTTAGATAGTGAATGGCAACTAGCAAGTCCTTAAGATATGATTTCACATACCCTTATATATCAGTGGGCATTATGGGGGTGGGGGGTGATAAGGATGGCAAGAGTTCATCTAAGCCTTGCCAGATTCTTAACACCGCTAGATGTACCTTGAAACTTTCCATATGTTTGCTGACCTTATGAAGGCTTTCTTGTTTAGTTTTCATGTTTTTAGTAAAGAAGAAAGCTTAGTCCATTGTGAAATCTCAGTAGACACAGCTGAACATAGGAAGAGCGGATTTTGTAGATGGGTCTTTTGGAGAGTTAAAGGAAGTCTGATAACAAACAAGCAGTTACAGTGAACTGGTTCAAAAAACAGTTGAGATGAAAAGAGTTAAATGAATGCTTCAGTAATTTCCTGGACAAGGAGGCTAAGGATGTTTTGTGTGGGGATTTCTTTCACAGACCATGAGATGCATGTCAGAAGTTGTAGAAATAAAACTGATATCAGTCAAGAAAAAGGAAAATATTCCAAGAACCTTTCTGGATGAGAAGGCAAAAACTGTCAGAGTGGAGATTTCACCAGAGGACTCAGCCATTTGACCTTTTCAAGGTCTGGTACTCAAGGAGCACCCAGGTTAATGATGGCTTATTCACCATCCAACTTACCTCAAGATATGGGAATCAGTCTAGCATGGGATTTGAAGGGAGGTGATCAATTTACATTATGTGGAGCTTAATGATACCTTATTACTTTACTTTCAATGTACATTATGTAGATTTAAATGATGTCTTACCCCTTTATTATCAATGTACATTATGTAGATGTGAGCGATGCCTTACTATTTTACTTTCAATGTACATTATGTAGATTTAAATGACACCTTACCCCTTTACTATCAATGTACATTGCATAGATCTGAATGATGCCTTTTTGCTTTACTTAAATTGAAAATTATGTGGATCTGAATGATGCCTAAGTCCTTTACTTTCAATATACATTATGTACATCTGAATGATGCCTTAATACTTTACTTTTAATATACATTATGTAGATCTGAATGATGCCTTACTACTTTACTTTCAATGTACATTATGCAGATCTGAATGATGCCTTAATACCTTTACTTTCAATGCATATTATGTAGATCTAAATTATGCCTTACTACCTTACTTTCTTTTTCCTTCCAACCCACCTGCTCATTTCTTAACTCACTCATACAGAAATCTCCTGAATTTCCCCAACTTTTCACTACAACTGCCTTCACATTTCACAGTGCTTACTCTGTATCTCCTGGGCACATCTACTTCTAGACCATATTTAGTATGCCCACTTTTTCTGTCCTGCAACTACCTCCAGCATCTTTAATCTGCCTCCTTTTTAGGCTCAAACAAGTGACACAAGATCCTTAGCTTATCAACCTGGACATAGCAGCAGCCTTTTACCTGTCAGCTGTAATGCACGATTTAATCTGAGAAACATTTAAATGAATTACATTTCATCTAAAATCTCAGAAAAGGAAAATACTTCTCCAAAAGTTTTTTTTTCAGGTGGGGCAAGTTACTCTTTACCACCTCCTTACTCAAATATACTAACTGAGAAAAGTGAAAAGAGCACACACAGGGAGTGACTGCTGATACACACACTTGTGGGTGGACATTAGCAAGGTACACATGGTGCACTAGACTAATTTGCCTTGTAATTCCTACAGTCTTAACACCTTAAACCATACTAGCAGTCTTTCTTTGTAGTATACTACAGTTTTTAATCAAAAGTGATTAAATGCACTTAGACTAAATGAGTTGCAGATTAGGTTCTTACATATTTTGAGTTTTGACATTATGAGTTTTACATTAAATGATACATACCTAGATATTTATCAATACCAAATCATGGCTCCCCTGAAACAAGCTACTAGAGTAGTGGGACTAACCCCGTCAAAAAAAGGATAAATAAAGTAAAATAAAAAGTAAATTATTAGAGTTAACTCACATGAGTAAAACGGCCACTGGTGTGTCAGATATAAGTCTGGCATAAATACTTTCTTTAGGTTGCATACTTTATTGCAAATTGCTGTTATATTCACAACAATATTTGTGTAAGGGGCTGGAGACTAAATTTGTCTATGATTACTGCTTGACGTGACTATCTGTGATTTCCTCGCCTCCTAAAAAGATGGAGTCCTATATTCTAGTTACCCAGGAGTTCTCAAAACACAAATATCACAAATTATTACATGACAATAACACATTGTTAAACTTGGTTCATTTTGACAAATGTAAAGCGGTGCTAACAAACCAGATGGAAATATTGTTAGGTCAAGCTGCTGGATGAAACTGACTATTATGGTCTGTGAAAAGTCAGCAAACTCTTGAAATCCACTGTGAGAAGCATGCCATTGTGTCTCTAGGGATGAGCTTCCATACCCTTTTAATTAACATGTATAAAATTCAAAACATTAAATGAGCAGAACTCTGAGCCCTACATTTAAAGAAGTAAGGCAGCTATCGCTTTTCTGTTACCCCTTTACAATACTGTCAACAATGTCCAAAAAATAGGTTTCAGAGCAACTGGAAATAGGCTACAAATAACTAGTATCTAATTTAACTGCTGTTGGAACTGTAAGTAAGCTTTTCATATATTCCCACATAGTTATACAAATTTCACTTAAAGGTATACACCAAGCCTTTCCAATTAGCCGAACAGAAGTGTACATAATAAGCTGTACTGTAACGGAGGCTTCACATCTGCTCTTTTGTTTCAGCAACAGCAAATGTTAAAACTAGACACGATGAAAGCAAGTGACACACTGACTAAATAGGAATGAATTTATTTGATGTATAGAAATCAAAACTGCCAACAGATGCCTAGCAGGTTTCATTTGTTGGTTTTATAAGGTGAAATGTTATAACAAATGTCCGTATGGATGTACTTGACAGCTGACCAGAGTATCATTTAACAGACTTTTTGTTATACTTTTTCTTTAATGGCATTTTCCTTTTTATGACACATGAAAAGTCATGTAAACCTGATTGTTATTTGTTTTATATCTAAACTGCTGTCTAGCTTGCAACAAACTATAAGAAATCCAACAAAAATAATCATATGGACAATCATCCTGTAATTTTCAAGTTCAGTTTACCATTTTAGGAAAATAATTATTCTGGAAAGTTTTCTATAACCACACGTCTATATGTAATACTCTTTTAAACATCAAGAACCTTTATTTATAACATGATATGTCAATGTCCAGGATTCTCTTAAAAAAAAAAATCAGTCTGTAATGCTGATTTACTGTTTGTGCATTTACAAATTTTCTCCCAAGTTCAAGGGAAAAAATTAAGTATAAACAATGGAAAAAAGACTGTTGTGGTGAATTTAAAAGAGATAGCTGTTTCAGATGTTGTCTTTGTAGATTTCTTTAACATCTCGTAAATGCAACAAATATTTGTATATAACATTTTACTAGGTGAGGCAGCAAACTGGAAGCTCCAAAGTAAATAAAGGAGTGTTTTTGACATCATGTATGTCAAACTTTTTGAGATATATATATATATATATATATATATATATATATATATATATATGCCCAGAAACTTCCTTACTAACTTGCTTTCTCTTTACTGTAAATACTATTTTTCCTGGTTTACCCATGTCAATATACATAGCTAGCCAACATTGTATATAATCTATAATCAGTTTTATTATTGTATAATCACTTTACAATGTTATGTATTTTTTTATGTACTTGCATATGTTTTTTTTTTTTTGGAGCTTGTATATGTTTTGTAACTATGGAGCTTTTCTCCCCAGGTCTCTACTGAAAAAGGGCCTCGTCCCAGATGGACCAACCCAGTCAACAAATGTCAAATAAATAAATATTGTTGTATTATTTTGAATGCACATGATTAAAGCCAACATGCCTATGTTTGATTTCAAAAACAAGCAATATATTGCTAGGCAAAATGGATCCAGAGCAAGTTCTTGAAACAGAACTGCCCATAAACAAAATGGATGAGTTAAGCACATTGAAAAATGAACCCGACAAAACTTAAGGTAAAAAAAATAAATAAATAAATAAAAAAAAAAAAAATAACTCAAGATGGCATTGAAAATGCCCATGCTAAGGCAAAATCATGGTCTGGTGTTTGTTGCTGTTTGATTTTCTGCTAGCAAAGAAGCTGAAAAATATATTTATTATGTGTGCTGGAAAGTCTCTTCTGAAAGTGTTTATGCACACACATATATATATATTCATATATATGTACACATATATATATATATATATATATATATATATATATATATATATACAGAGAGCGAGAGAGATAGGTCTAGTGACAATGAATGAAAAGGTAGACTTTGCAAACAATGACATGCTACTAAACATGCACAGAGAAAATCTTAGTACATACAAAACAGCAGTTTAAAAAAATAGCCTAAATCATGTTTTATGATGAGGGAAAGTACCTCCTACACCTCGATGTAAGGGGCTGTGAACCCACCCCCAAGCTAATTATATATACTTACTTTGAGATTGCACAATGTCAGGGAAGGGCATATTTCCCAATTTTGAGAAATGTGGGACTTTGCACACCTGTCAACCATCCGTGTAGTCGACTAAACAGATGTTTATCAAAAGGGGATTTGATGATTTTCAATTAACTACTATATCTATACATATATATATATATATATATATATATATATATATATATATATATATGTGTGTGTGTGTGTGTGTGTGTGTGTGTGTGTGTGTGTGTGTGTGTGTCTGTATGTATGTGTATGTGTGTGTGTGTGTGTGTGTATATATATATATATATATATACATATAGATATATATATATATATATATATATATATATGTAAAACAAAACAAACTGTTAATAACAAACAAAAAGCAACTATTATGAGAGGACACTTCACATTACAAAATATATGAGAAAAACAGCACTGAGGCGAAACTGTTAAGCGCTTTCTTTCTGAAATGCTTTCAGAACTTCTTCAGAACTAATACAGTTGAGAAAAATTGTAAACTAAAGATTTAAACTGTGCACATTAATACAATGTGTGATGTAAATGCCATAAACTAAATGACAAGGAAACTGCCCTATAAAAATGCTCTAAAAAAGATTAGTGAGCCTATCAAAAGTCCGAGAACAAGCAGCTGTAAGTATAGTAACTAATCAGTGATGCAGGAGATGGTTAAACAAGTTCAGGCTAGCAATCTCAATGTGCACTTTAGATTTAACTTCTCATTGAGACCCAGTGTCGTCTTTACATTCAGAAGTAACTGCCAACTGAGTTCTTTAAGTTGAAGTAATATGTCAAAATCCCCAAAAAAACTGTTCAAGGCAGGATTTTTCCAAGTGTATCCTGGTCACTATAGACATTGTTACATTATACATCAACATACCCCATCTTGAAAGACTAAGGGCAGTGGAGTTATTCCTTCAGAATTACTCAGGGTTCACAGGAAGCAGAATTACTGCACTCATCAGTCTGATAGCAGCCATTATGGAAAACAACTTTTTTCATTTTAATAACAAGACTTACCAACAGTGAAAGGCATAGCAATGGAGTCAAATATGCCCCCAGCTTTTGCTAACCTAGTGTTAAGCATGTGGGATTTGGAGACTAATTCAACTAATCAAGACATTTTCATTAAAGAGTTTTCTGACAGCATCTCTTTCTCGGTCTTTGTAGTTTCGGGTTGCGGATCAGAGGTCTCTTTTCTAGACACCACCTTATCAGTTAATGAATACTTTGGTACCCTCAGTTATAATGTCATTAGAAAAAATACTTACAGGAACAACTTTTTAGATTTTAAGTCAACATCCTTTTGTTGTTAAGAAAAATGTAGTTAAAAGGGCAGTTTATAAGGCTTTCGGGAATCACTAGTGATGCTGACACCTTCTGCACAGAATGCAAGTTCCCTTCCCAAATGTTTCTTATCAGACATTACCCAAGACATTTAGTGGAAGACATTTACTGTGAAATTGCTTCGGAAAGAGACAATAAACACAAGCCTATACTTTTATATGAGTGTGAGAACAAACATAAAATCAATACTGACCAAAACACAGACAGAAATTGTAGTTTCCCTTTGCCCATAAGCAGAGACATGGCAGCCATTAGGAATGCAATTCATAAAAACTGGAACATTATTAAAGCATGATTCTCTCAGTAGCCCTTTAGGGGCAGAACCTGTCTTTACTTACAAAAAAACTACCACCTTGAAAACTGCCTTTGAAAATAATGACACGCACTACTTGTTGAGTGAAGTTAGTAGAGGAAATGGATGTGGCATGATTAACTGTGGGAAATGCATAGTGTGCCCAGTAATATACACAGGGATTACTTTTAAATGTGTACACTGCAACCTTCTAGTTTCATTCAAAAGACATTTTGATTGCCATTCCACCATGGTTGTGTATGCAGCAGTCTGCAACACTTGTCCTGCATTCTATATAGGGAAAATGATCAGAAAGCTCTCTGACAGAGCCAAAGAGCACTTGTCAGCAATAAGAAAGGAAGAAGAAACTAATGCCTTAGGATGACACAGCACCAGATGTCCGAACTTTAGATTCTTACGAAATTTGAAAACAGTACAGTATGTACTGAGATGATTAGCCTGAACTTGTTTAACCACACCCCGCAATCACCAATTAGCTACTGTACTTACAGCTGTTTGTTCTCAGACTTTTGATAGGCTAAATAATTTTTTTTAAGCATTCTTATAGGGTAGTTTTCTTAACAGCTAGTTTATGGCATTTAGATCACACATTGCATTAATATGCACAGTTTAAATGTTTAGTTTACAGTTTTTCTCAACTGCATTAGTTCTGAAGAAGTTTTGACAGCTTTTCAGAAAGAAAGCACTTAACAACAGTTTCGCCTGTATCATTTTTCTCATATATTTTTTTAATATGAAGTTTCCTCTCATAGTATATGTATGTATATATATATATATATATATATATATATATATATATATATGTGTGTATATATATATATATATATATATATATGTATATATATATATATATATATATATATATATATATATATATAGGTTCCATTCAGATGATCAGTGTTCTAAAACTGAATGGAGATCTCCATACAGTGGGGAACAGGAAATTTTCCCTTTTCCTCACTGTAGTACGATTTCGGAGTTGGCATATTAAATAGTACGGGGTGTGGGTGGTCCAGAGGCAAAAACTTACAGAAATTTTTTTGGGTTTTATCTTTGTTTATTTCAGGTGTCTGAAGTTTTGCAATTTCAATCATATGGTCTCAGCCATATGACATTTGAAGATGTAAAACTTTGATCATCTGAAGTAGATCCATATATGTGTTCCATTCAGATGACTGACATTCTAAAACTTGGAATGTCATATGGCCGAGATCATATGATCGAAATTGCAAAACTTCAAACACCTGAAATAAAAACAAAACAAAAACATTTCCTGGATGTTCTATTTTTTGGGATATAAAATTAATGAAGATACAATAAAGTATATAGCTAAAAACTATGTACTCACACATGAAATGGTTCAGCAATAGCCAAATTTATGGGGACATTATAAAATTAAGTATTTTGAAGTACTAATTAAAAAGTATTCTGTTATGGCAGCTAAAGATATATGGGAAAACACAAAAAATTTAGGATTTTTGCCATGTTTGCATAGGTACTTTTATTTTTTTTTTCAATAATCATTTTTTATTATTTTTCACAACCATATTACAAATTTACACATTATATACAATATATACAAAATGCTTCCATTGGTTAATTTCACATATATATCAACCTGCATAGGTACTTTTATATCCTGAGCAGACTCCAAAGAATATTTCATCAGGTAGATGTCAAATGCTGGAGGTGTGATGGGGAAGGAAGAGGTGACTGGGAACATATGTTTTGGGATGTAATGGGTTGGCTTACTTTAAAATTCCCTACAAAAAAACTCTGTCAGGAATACTTGGTGAGCAAATGAGTGTGAATAAAGAAACATTTTTTTGAGCTGAAATGCAGGATCTGAGTTGTCTAGAAATAGTAATACTTTAAGTTTAACGCTGTTGGCTGCCATAAAAGCAATTACTAGAAAATGGGAATTAAAACCTAAAACAACTATACTTGAAGTAGTGAATACTGTAACAGAGATACAAACATAGGAAGATGGATGGTTAGAAAAAGGCTGAAGTAAATTAAATAAAGAAAATGCAGATGTTGGGAACAATACATGCAGAAAAATGTTTTGGAGGAGGATTGCAGTTTAAGACAAGGCACGAATTGAAAACTTTTTGTAATGTTGCTTAGATTACATGATATTTAACAATGTATGTACATGGTGTATAACAATGTAAGACATATAACAATGTATGTGATGTATAATGTTTGTAAATGTGAACTTGTTAATATGGTGTCATTGCTTTTATATAAATGTAAGTTTGCCTTTGTCACAAGTGATAATTACATAAAGGTGTGAAAAAAATTAAAACCATTTTGAGAACTGCATTTTAAGAATTTTGGTTCTTCCAATATATACAAGTTAGTTTTTGCTGACTTGTAAATATGCTGTGACTTGCTTGCTGTTTATATCAAATCAAGCTCTGAGAAACAAACTCAGGACTTGCAGAGAACAAGCAATTTTTTGCGGGGGGGGGGGCACACCCACTAATTATACATACCAACTCTGAGATTGCAAAATTCCAGGGAGAGGGCAATTTCCATGGACCCCCCCAGTATTGTAACACTCTTGTACAACTGTCATCAAATTCCCTGTTGAAAAATTGGGCAGGCAGGAAAGCTGTAAACAGTATGTGCATTTGACTAACTTAAGAGGCCCAAGATAACAATTCTCAATATGCCAATACCTTTGTCAAGTATCAAGTAAGTCACTGAAGCAAAATAAAATCAAAATACAATCTGCTCACCTCAGTCTCACCTAGAAAGTCTTTTTCAATGCACTCTGTCTGATAAAACATTACATAACTCATTTAAATATCTTAACTAATGGGTCATATTTTCATTTGCTTATGTAAATGAAATGAAAATAACATACTGCGCAACAGTTTTTAACCCAAAAATTTTAATAATTAACCAAATCAAGCCATCACCGTTAATCAACGATACAAAAATATGTATGTATATCAATTTGTGTGTGTGTGTGTGTGTGTGTAAGTCCATGAAAAATACATCACATGCTTACTCAGATAAAGAGTACAGCACTTACAAGTATCACTCTAATGACTAATTAGACATCAAAGAATTCATAGTTCATCACTGTAATGCTCAATATTTGTTGAAACCCAAATTATAAGAAAAGAGCTGTAGAAAATAAAATTCATCAGCCCATAACAATTTGTAACCAAATCAAAACACTTTCTCTCTCGCTAGACCCACACAGAGACACACACACACACACACACACACACACACACACACACATATATATAAATATATATATATATATATATATATATATATATATATATATATATGTATGTATATATATATATATATATATATATATATATATATATATATATGTAGTAGAAACGTAAGGATCCAAGGACAGCAGATACTTCAAGTAAAACTTTCCTTTAATATAGGACAACTAAGAACAAAGACATAAGTGCTTTTGTAGCGGTACTACTTCATCAAATGTATAACATAAACTTGTGTTAATTCCACATTTCTCTTAATCAGTCTGTGAGTGACTACGGGAATGTTATCACTTGAGTAATGTTCCCACTCCAAAAATCAAGTTCATACCTCAGCTACGAAAGCGCTTATGTCTTTGTTCTTAGTTGTCCTATATTAAAGGAAAGTTTTACTTGAAGTATCTGCTGTCCTTGGATCCTTACGTTTCTACTGTGTGGATTAGAATTTACTTTTTGGATTCAAGAACTGTTTGGGTATAGTGGACTGTGTCCTAAATATATATATATATATATATATATATACACACACACACACACACACACACACACACACACACACACACACACACACACACACACACACACACAACTCTCAATATGCCATTGTAACACAGTGCAGTAACAGAGACCTGGTTCAAGGCTCTGGAGAGCATCCCAATGCTACCAGGCTACATTGCATATCACATCTTTTGGCCCCTAAATCTGGACCGAAGCCCCAAAGGCAGTGGTGTATCCATCTTCATAAAGGATACACAGACCTCCAGACTAGTTGCCCAACATAATGCATCAGAGATACTACAGGTGCAACTAACACTGGATAAAACTGCAATCCAGGTTGTAGCCTGCTACAGATCCCCCACAATGTCCCAAGACTCCCACTCCGCATTCCTGAACACTCTGGAAAGCATTAAGATTCAGCCTAATGCCCTTATACTGGGAGACTTTAACTTCCCCTCCATTAGCTGGGAAAATTACTCCTGTTCCAATTAATTTGCCCAACGATTTTTGGAATTCATTAATTCCAACTCCCTGGACCAACTCATTCTCACCCTTACCAGAGGTAGAAACATACTCAATCTGGTCATTACAAACATGGGGGACCACTGCTTTACACCAGTAATCAACTCCTCCTTGGTTAGATCTGACCACAAGTTAATCACAGTCAATATTCAAATCCCACCCTCATTTACAGTCGATATCAAATCCCACCCTCACCCCCATGAAAGAAACCACAGTGAAGAACTTCTCCAAAGCCAATCCTGAGCTTCTAAAGGCAGAAGTGTCAAACTTCACATCATCCATGCAAATGGGGAATGGATGTATGGTTGCTGAATCATACATCAAGGTGCTGTATGAGCATTTACAGAAGTGCATGGATCAGGCCATACCAAAGAGAGCCAAGATCCTGTCCTCCAAAAGAAGTAAACCAATCTGGTGGTCCCCTGCAACAGAAGAAAAAAACTGTTGCTGAAAAGCGTAAAATCCCAAGAGTGGTAAAATTCCCTTGTAAGCCTCAGCAAAAAACTGAGATCCCTCATCAAATCCCCCAAAGCTAGTTATGAAAACATAATTGCTACATATGCTAAAGATAACCACAAGGCATTCTTTAGCTATGTCAAGAATCTCCATAACAATATGCAGATGTGCTCTGAGCTACTGCATAATGGCACCACTTATACTGAACCAACAGATATTGCCAATATCTTAGCTGCCAGGTTTAGTGCAAACTTTACCCCCCCTTCACCCCCTAAAGGGACCATCCCAGTACCCTAGGAATGCCAAATCCCTTATATCACAGCTGCACAGGTATAAGTCGCACTATCCAAATCAAAAATACAGCTTCCATGGGACCTCATAATATACCTGGCTGTGTTCTACAGAAATTACAAAGTGAAATGGCACCACACCTGACTGCCTTATTCAACCACAGCCTCACTTCAGGCTTTGTTCCCACTGAATGGTGCACCGCTACAGTCATTCCACTCCAAAAAGGGAGAGCGACTACTGATCCTGGAAACTACCGCCCCATCAGCCTGATGAGCCTGATCTGTGAGCGAATCATTATGGACCTCATAAATAGGGATATAGGGAACCTTCAAACCCTGGACCCTTCGCAGTTTGGGTTTGTGAAGGGCAGTTCATGTCTGCTCAACCTGATAGACTTCTTCGAATCTGTCACCAGAGCGGTTGATAAAGGCAAGGTAGTCCATATAGCCTAACACGATCTAGCCAAGGCCTTCAACACCATTCCCCACTCAGGGATCATTGACAGACTCACTAACCTAGGCATTAACCCCTACATCATAAGATGGATTGCCAAATGGCTTATGGACAGAACCCGCATGGTGAAAGCAGCAGTCTCCAAATCCGACTACCGGGCAGTTATAAGTGGAGCCTCACAGGGATTTGTCCTGGGTCCTCTCCTGTTTTGTAACTACTTCTCTGAAGTCCAGGCCAACAACAAGGGACTCTGGTTAAACAAATTTGTGGATGACTGCAAACCGGGAGCTATTATTGATTCTCAAGCTGATGTAGACATCCTAGAAAAAGGCCTCACAGAAACCAACAACTGGTGTCAGAACCACGGTCATAAGCTCAGTGCTAAAAAGTACAATGTCATCCCCTTCAGGAAAAACATGGTGCCTACAAACTACTACATCAATGGTAACCTACTCAACTCCCAAGGTGTGATAAGAGATTTAGGGACATGGGTAGATATCAACCTCTCCTTCGACAACCATGTTGCCACTGTAGTTAGAAAATCCTTCTATGTGGCACACCTCATTACAAAAGGTTTCTCATCCAGGAAGAAAGAAGTCATAATCCCTCATTAGACCCATTATAGAGTACAATGCCCCATTTGGCATGTACTTCACTAGACACCTACAACAACGGAGAGGCCACAAAAATTCCTCACACAGTGGATCCTAGGACTCAAACACATGCTCGACAGAGACAGATTCAACAAACTCCAGCTTTACTCCATCTCATATCACCTACTCACAGGTGATATCTGCGTGGCATACAAAGGCATGTCTGACCCAGTGTTGCTAGACATGCTTCATCTGAAAAAGTCTCAATCCCTCCACACCACACACTCCAAAGACCTCAACCTCATCACCACAATAAACAGAACCTGCTTGAGGGGCAGGTTCCTAACCCAGAGACTTCCCATACTCTGGAATAAACCCCCCGTTCATGTCAAGCAGAGCACCAGTGGCCCTCTTCAAGAAAAATCTTGACGAGTGGATGGGTAACAGGAAATTCACACCGGGGATCACTTCGACAGCCTTGCTTGATAGGGGCACAAAAAACTAATGTCCAGCAACAGGACAACTTTGAATATTCTTAGGCTAGGCTTGTATTGACTCCAGGGCCATTAGCCTAGCACTCACCTATGAACCTATATGTGTATGTATATATATGGGATATATATGGGATCACTACTAAATCCTGAATACTTACATTACCAAAGACCGGAATCCCGAGACCAGATACCTGAAAAACGAGAAGACCAGAAGCATGAATTTCAAAATCACGAAGTATGGAGATGTCAGGAGATTAGGTAAGTATCTATGTTCGGTAGTGTTGGTTAGGGCCTTTAGTGTATGGGTGTAAGCGTGTGTTGTGACTGTGATGTGTGTGCGGGGAATGTAGGTGTGTGGTGATGTTTCCGTGTGTTTGTCTGTATAGTGCAACCTTGGAGTTAGAATATTTAAGTAGGGGGGTGTGGGGAGTGCAGGTGGGCTTGCCCTCATGCTTTTCTGTAGTGTAGGTTTGTATCTTTGTGTTTTGGGTGAAGGTGTGTGTATGTTTATGTATGTGGTGTATGTACAGTGTAGTGTTCGGTATTTTAAATTTTGCGTTTCTGGTCTTCTGGTCTTCTCGTCTTTTGGGAATCTGGTCTCGGGATTCCGGTCTTCAGTAATGTAATGGATTTAGTAGTGATCCCATATATGTATGTATGTATGTATATATATATATATATATATATATATATATATATATATATTTTATATATATATATATATATATATATATATATATATATATATATATATATATATATATATATATATATATATATACACGGGTCTACTTTGATTCACTGAAAACTCATTTCACTGAATTTCAATTCACCCTCAAGAAATTGCTGAAAACTCAAATCACTGAAAACTCATTTCACTGAATGTAAGTACTGTTGGATAAATAAAACATATATGCCCTTTTCCCCACTGTAGTGCAAGCCTGGAGTTAGTATACATAGTTAGGAGGTGTAGAGGGCACATATTTCTAGACTGATAGCTAGATAGATAGATACAGCCAGGTAGATACATAAGTATATAAAAATCTCACCATCTAGTTCACAACCTTTGCAACATCAACCAAAATAAGAATATTTGGCAACCCTACAAAACTTCCTACAGGGAACAATATGTATTTATATATACACGAATATATGTATGTATTTTCTATTTCATGACCAGGGAGGTAAACTGGTCAAAGGATAAACACAATTAAGAAATAGTACATTCTTATGCCATTCTTGCTGTAGGAAAAGGCTTAGAAACTACAAATGTTACTCAACTATGTAATATTTAAAATTGGTACACACAAATCAGCCTAAATAAGGGTATCACATTATATACTCTGGTTCAATATGTAATATAAATATTTAATGATCACTAGGATTAAATTAAGAGGTTCTGAAAAAGTTCAGTCAAATTAATGGCTAAAAATGCTCCCTGTAGAATAATGGCTCCCACCATAACGAACCACTGTCACTCCATCTTATCAAGCAAAGTCTTTGCAAAGCAGCAAAGGGTTCAAACATTATCAATGCAAGTAAAAGTATAGAGAGCAGTTGGATTATGTTGCAAATGTCAGTAAAGGGTGCACTGATCAAGTTAGCAATTAATATCACTAATATGAACAAACATCTGGTGTTTCCATAGAAAGGACAGTTGACCTACTTAGAGTCACAGTTATATACAACCAAATAAATAATCCATTTAGCACGACATATTATAAAATCCCTAATCTCTAAAGTCTTAATGGTATTGATGAAAGAAAAAAAAAACTATGTCTTATATACTTTCCTGGAGGGGGCACTATATTTATATAAAAAAGCAAATCCCCACTCCCCCTGCCCTTTTTGAAATTGCCAAAGTGTTATGCCAAGTTTCTGTCTATTTTGTAGAATATCATTGTCTGATTAGGAAGTACATTTTTATAAAATGGATCCTGAGACAACAAATGCCAATGTATTTGCAAAAGGCATGTTATCTTATGATATATTAACACAAATTGCAATGCACTGAATATTTTCAAGGATAGGATTCACCTTGAATTGTTTTATAAAGTAAGGTATCTTATCTAAGGATAGTTAAAATACTACTCATAGCTGAACCAATGACCTTGCCACTAAATTCCAAATCTATAAACCTATCCTTTAAATCATGCCTCTCCTTTAAAAAAAGAAAGAAAGAAACAACCTCAGCTTGACTGCATATTCTCCTATTTCAGAGAAAATGAAGGAATGCAATTTACGGCATGAGTCAGGCAACAACTTTTGGCATGTAAATAAGCATATCTGTGACATGGTTTGCAGTAAACAGCAGTATACAAAGTACCATCAAGTATTAATCTGTCTCTGTGGCAATTATAGTGTTGCTTACTTATAACAACTGCAAGAAAGCATAATACCAATGGTACTAGACTTTAATCAATTGACAAAAATCTTTTAATAAGGTGTGTGTGTGGGAAGACTTCAAAATAACCAACAGTCATCTAAAATAGAAAACATTTCTATAAAACAATGCAGTCCTTGTACCGATTTGGAACAGCCCCAAAAATAAGGTCTGGTTCCAAAAAATAAATCAGGAAATAGATCTCCATAATTTAGGGTAAACGTCGCCCCCATGGCTGCATCTCATTTCTATAATAAGCATTATCCTTTGAAGTAAGACATTTTTATAGCTTTGCAATGATTTCTATATCATTACCTGCCAAATGCACCACCAAAACACTAAACCCATGCCAGAAGAAACCACACAAGCACAATGTACCAACAAAACTCTAAGAAGCTCAATTTTACGCAAAACAAAACAAGGTCAATGACATCCCAGCATGCTTAACTGCAGCCCCTTTTTCTGCACAATGGATACATTAATGACCAAAATGAGATTTGCTTTTCTAATGTCTGAATTGCCTAGCAATCCTGCCATCATACCTACTATCCATTATAAGACAAGAAACCATTTGGTAACCAAAAACCACCCTGTTAATGACATCAATACATCCATGAGGGAATAACCATACAAACTGTAGGCCAATTACCCTGCATATGCAAATGGCAACCCTTGCAACCAGCTTACTTTGACAATCGGCAATGTCTGCCAATCTTCACACTATCAAACCTACCCTTCCAGCATAAGAGGTACCGTCCAAAATTTAATAAATTAACATAACCCTGTCACCCATGAAAATATAGAATTGCAGCTAAATCCTCCTTGACCCACTGAAGTGTCCCTCCTTTTTCACAAGCCTGAACTAAATAGCTCAACAACCCATACCACCAAGCTCCTAGCCTCTAGTAGCTGCAACACAATTTGACCAAGCTAGCAACACCCCTACCATATGCTTTACTTATAAAAGCTGCCTCAGAGTCCTGCAATAAGTGGGCACCCAGTTCTTAGTATGTTTTCAGATGATATCAAACTTTTAAATGAAACTGCAAAGTTTAGACTCTTAAGCATTAATGTTTACCACATCCATGACCTACACTTTGCATTTCTTTCATGTGCAGTGTTAATGGTGTAAAAGCACCATTGTCTACTTTCACAGTAGTGTAGGAAATTTACCTTAATCTCCTTCTTCTTTTGGATTTTCCAAGTTAGGGGTTGCCACAGCAGATTACCTGTCTGCTCATGACTGCCAGTGGGGTTTTACGGTGTCGAGATGCCAGTCCGGCACCCAATCTTCCACAGAAGGCACACACATGCACGCACTCACGCCTAGGGCCAATTTAGAGTGTCCAATCCACCTACAGCATGTCTTTGGAATATGGGAGGAAACTGGAGCACACGGAGGAAACCCATGCGACTACAGGGAGGACATGCAGACTCCGCACTGAAGACACCCCAGCCGAAGATCGAACTGGAGAACCTCTTGCTGTGAGGTGGCAATGTTAACCACTGCACCACCGTGGCTGCCCAGGAAATTTAGCTTAATATAGCTGAGATATAGGAAGTTATTAAAAAAACAGTTTGCAGATTGGAGTACAAAGTGATATGTTAAGTAGCTTTCAATGAGGATTAGCATTTGCTGGGTACAGATACCTTGGCTGTTGATTTGATTTGGTCAGGTATACACACCTTAAGAAACAAATAAATAAATAAATTTTGTTTTGTTTTTTATGCATTTGTGTTATTCTCACAGACTTTAAATTTTATGCCTGCATAAAATATAGCTTTTCCGCAGATATATTCAGAATACAGCAAATTTTGTGGGATGACGATGTTAGTTAATTAAGCATATCTTACAGCTGTTAAATATGACAATCCCACTTGGTTTTAGTGGTTCTTTAAACAAGACTATATACACAAAGTTCTTTTGACATTATATTGGCATTATTTCACTAAACAATAAATCAGATTGTATTAGTAACCAATGGAAATCCAGTCTCAGCTGATGTTCTATTATCAACTCCGCAATCAATACAACATGTCTGCCCCAACAAGCTGCTAATAGCAGCTGTTCTCAACCAGTGAGAAGCCCATAGCTGCTGCAACCAGCACGGCAACCACCAATGAGCCCAAACCATAGCTCTCAACTTTGTTCATAGGTTCATAGGTAGATACTAGGCTATTAGCCCTTGGACCTATATAAGCCTAGCCAAAAAGGTACCCTGGCTTTCGCCACCCAAGAAAATTATTTTCCTGTGCCCCTGTCAAGCAGAGCCACGGAAGTGATCCCCGGAGTGAATTTCCTATTTCCCATCCAATCATCAAGATTTTTCTTGAAAAGTGCTAATGAGGAGCTTTGTTTGATATAGATAGGTAGTTTGTTCCAGAGTTTGGGAAGTCTCTGGGACAGGAATCTATCCCTCCAGCATGTTCTGTTTATTGTGGTGACAAGGTTTAGGTCCCTAGAGCATGTACCTTGGAGGGATTGAGATTTCTTTAAGTGGAGCATGTCCAACAGCTCTGGGTTTGAAATAGCTTTGTAGGTAAGGCAGAGATTACCTCTGAGTAGGCGATATGCAAAGGAGTAAAGCTGGAGTTTTTTGAGATGGTCTGCATGGGGCATCTGTTTGAGGCCACTAATCCTCTTTCTGAGGTATTTCTGTGGCCTTTCCAGTTGTTGTAGATGTCTTGTGAGGTACATACCAAAAGGGGGCATTGTACTCTATAATGGGGCTAATGAGTGACAAGTAGAGGGGAACAATGACCTCTTTTTTCCTGGATGAGAAACCTTTTGTGATGAGGTGTGCCATGTAGAAGGATTTCCTGACTACTGTGGCGATGTGATTATCAAAGGAGAGACTACTGTCCATCTGTGTCTCAAGGTCTCTTATCATAATTTCAGTGTTAAGTAGACTACCGCCTATTTGGTAGTTCAAGTACAAAGTTTTTACCAAAGAGGATGACAATGCACTTTTTGGCATTGAGCTTGAGGCCATGGCTTTGACACCAGGCATCTGTCTCAGTGAGGCCTTTTTGTAGGATGTCTACATCATTAGGAGTTTCGATTATGGCTCCTAGTTTGCAGTCATCTGCGAACGTAGTTAGCCAAAAACCTTCTGTGTTAGCCTGTACTCAGAGAAGTAGATACCAAATAGGAGAGGACTCAGGACTGAACGCTGTGGTACTCCACTTGTCACTGGTCTGATGTCGGATTTGGAGTCTGATACTTTCACAGTGTGGGTTCTGCCAATGAGCAAGTTGGCAACCCATCTTGTGACATAGGAATTTATACCAAGTTTAGTGAGTCTATCTATAATTCCAGAGTGGGGGATGGTGTTCAAAGCCTTGTCAAGATGTAGATAGGCTGTGTGAACCACCTTACCCTTGTCTATGGCTTTGGTGACTGCTTCAAAGAAGTCTATCAGGTTTAGGAGACATGATCTGCATTTTACAAATCCGAACTGGGTTGGGTCCAGAGTTTGGAGATTACCAATGTCTTTGTTTATAAGTTCCATGATGATGTGTTCCATGGCCTTGCAGACCAGGCTTGCCAGGCTAATTGGGCGGTAGTTCCCAGGGTCTGTGGTGGCTCCCCCTTTGTGGAGTGGGATAACCGTTGCTGTGCGCCATTTAGTAGGCACAAAGCCTGAGGTGAGGCTATGATTGAACATGGTACTTAGGTGGGGTGCTTGTTCTTTCTATAGTTCATGAAGAATGCAGCCTGAGATGTTGTCAAGTCCCATGGATGCTGTGTTCTTGACTTTGGAGTGTGTGGTTTTTACCTGTGCAACCATGATTACAGGAACTTTGGATTCTTCCGGTATACAGATGGGCCCTTTAGGAGTGAGAGGTGGTAAAGTTAGCAATGAACCTATCTGCAGGGATGTTGGCAATATCAGTTGGTTCTGTATATTTAGTGCCATTGTGCTGTAACTCACAGCAGATCTGAGTGTTTCCATTGAGATTCTTGACATAACTATAGAATGCTTTGTGGTTGTCTTTAGAATCCATGGCGATTTTGTTTTTGTAACTAGCTTTGGAGGATTTTATCAGGGATCGCAGCTTCTTACTGAGGCTGACCAGGGAGTTCATCCACTCATGGGATTTTACTCTCTTTTGCAACAGTTTTTTCCTTCTGTTGTACACTTTGTTTATGGCAGGGGACCACCAGATTGGCTTCCTTTTTTTGGAGGATAGCATCTTGGTTCTGTTTGGGATAGCACAATCCATGCACTCGTGTAAGTGCTTATAAAGTGCAATTGTGTAGGATTCAGTAGTCGTAACTGTATTGTCCATCTGCATGTGTGTCATGAAGTTCACCACTTCAGTCTTAAGAAGCAAGAAGGTGGCTTTGGAGAAATTATTTACCATGGTTTCCTTAATGGGGGGTGGGGGCAGGATGTGGATATCTAGGGTAATTAGCTTATGGTCGGATCGTACCAATGAGGCACTGACTTCAGGTGTGGAACACCGGTCACTCATGTTGGTAATGACTAGATCTAGGATATTGTTGCCCCTGGTGGGGGTGTGGATAAGTTGATCCAGGGCATTGGAGTTTATGAATTCCAGAAAGCGTTGAGCAAAGGATTTGGTACACGAGTAGTTTTTCCAGTTAATGGTGGGGTAGTTGAAATCGCCCATTATTAGGGTGTATGGTTGAACCCTAATATTTACCAGTACATCAAGAAAAGAGGAGTGGGAATCCTGGGGCATGGTGGGGGATTTGTAGCAAGCTACAATTTGGATTGCAGTTTTGCCCAGAGTTAGTTGCACTTGGATAACCTTGGCTGCATTATGCTAAGCAACTAGCCTGGAGGTGTGGATATCCTTAATGAATATGGACACACCTCCACCTTTGGTGTTCCGGTCCAGGTTACATAGCCAAAAAGTGTGGTATAAGTTATAGCCTGGTAGTGTAGGGTTGCTCTCTGGAGCCTTGAACCAGGTCTCAGTCACTGCACAGATATCGATGTTCTCCATTTTAAGGAGTGCCTCGCGTGAGTGCATTTTGAGATTTAGACTTCTAGCACTGAGTAGTAACACCCTTAGTTTTTGCTTGCCTGTTCCTGTTACAGTGGTGAATTTGTCATTTGAACCTTGCCTAAAAAAGGCACTATAGGTGCGGCAAAAACCTTAGCCAGTATCCAGAATCCCAGGGGTGACAGGTGCAGGCCATCTCTGACAAAGCATCATGGTCTGTCGACCATGTCATCCCAGGCAGGCAGATACTGGATCCCTTTAGAATGACACCAGAAGCTTAGCCAATTGTTGAAGTTAATCATTTTATCCTTGTACTGCAGCATCATTCTGGGTGATGGCAGAATGCTACTCAGGGCTAGGGTCATACCTGCCTGGGCTACAAGATTGGACAGCTGTTCCATATCTCTTTTCATGTAGTCCAGGGAGGTATGTCTCAGGTCGTTCACACCAACATGGACAATGACAGAGTCATACTTATAGTGTTGTGGAGTGACCTGATTGCGTGGGTTATGTGGCGGATCCTGGCACCTGACAGGCAGCTGACGGTAACCTTCTCCTTGTTTAGCCTGGTGAGTGGGACATCAGTGTGCCTGACTATAGAGTCACCTATGACTATTGTGCTGGGTATGTTGTTTTGCCTTATTGGCTGTGGTTGAGTGGCACACTGAGTCTGCAGGCTATTTGTCATTTGGGTTGTGTTGTGGGTTGAGCAGATTATTATTGAGAGCCTACATGAATGTTTTTGTGTTTTTATGTGTGGATTTTGGTGGTGCAGATTTAATGAGATTATGTGATGAGTGTGGTGTGGTGCAAGTGTTTACCTTCTCCTCTTCACTGTCAAGTTTTGTCTTGGTTGTAGAGCCCAGCCGTAATCCAAAATCAGACCCTACCTCATGGACAAGGACAGTGTGTCCTCAGAAATCCCCAACTGCTACCCAGTAGCCCCCTATGGACACCCTCACTGCCCCCTACCTCACCCCCCACATCTGCTCCAGCCTCCTCACCCCCCCTAAGCTTGACGAATTATTACCTGCAGCTGATACAGGGGGTGTCATCACCTCTGTAGCCTTCTCTGCCGATGCTGTCTGCTTGCCTTTCTTCACCCTGGATGCCCGGGTTGTAGTAATTTGCCACTTCTTATGAGTGTTCACACCCTGCGTGCTAGTTGTTGGTACCGCTGCAGGAATGACATCGAACAAATCTTCCGCCTATGCTACAATACTGGCCCATCTCTGTCTCAAAGTCTCCGCCATAATCACCTAGAAAGAAACAAAGAAGTTGATGACAAATAATAAACTTGGCACAATAAAGTTAATCTCAATAGCTATTTTGCCACAAATTCATTCTAACTCCAGTCATACACACTGTAGTCACCATCGCTCTATAGGATCCTCTGAAATACCAGAAGAAAAAAAAAAAAACTTGCCTCATCAGATAAATTAAATGCATCATGACTTCATGTTAATGTTAATCCTATCTAAATCACCACACATACTTTTCATGTCTAAACATGCATCACCAGCAACTAAATTGTCTCTGTTCTCTCTCTCTTCTTTTTTTTTTTTTTTTTATTACATATATACAGAAAAACGGCAATCATGGATTGCCCTCACTACCATGCATGTGCGGAAAGCCGCACAGCTCGACAAGCCCAGGAAAACAGAGCATATCTGCTCTGCCCTCTCAACATTAGATCACCAGGAAATCAACTACAAGGGATCAAGAAACCAGACTCTGCCATCACCATGCACCACCACGCAACCACACTAGATTACCAGGGAGAAAATCAAACAGCCATACTACACAACAAAACCACTAGACCACCAGAGAACAAACAAACCAACATTCATACAGCCCTCTTACACTATCTGCACTCAAACGATGCACAAACACATTAGACCACCACAAAACAACACGGTCATGCTACTTACCACCACACGCCAACACTAGACCCCAGGGACGAAGGCTAGGGGGGGTTAACTGCTTGACAAGCAAATTGATTTAAACAGCCATCCCACTTACAAATTTCTTTCTTTTTTTTTTGATAATATCCATTGAGCACCACACTGGCACCACTGCGCATGCGCATCCGGTCATTAACGATCAGTAACCAGCCCGTGAATTACCACAAACCTCTTCTATGGACCACGCACCACTAGATTACTAGGGAAAGTTAATCAGTAACAAAAAACTTTATGGCGCAGTACTAGACTACCGGGGAACATTAATATTACACAAATGTATACTCATAAATGGCACAGCACTAAACCACAGGGAAAGTTAGTTAAACAAACCTCACATAAATCTTCCTATGGATGGTGCAGCACTAGCCTACAAGGGAAAGTTAATGATTAAACAATAAACAGCTAATAACAAACAAACCTCTTCCTATGTACG
The DNA here is from genome assembly GCF_019279795.1 of Protopterus annectens. Taxonomy (NCBI): domain Eukaryota; kingdom Metazoa; phylum Chordata; order Ceratodontiformes; family Protopteridae; genus Protopterus; species Protopterus annectens. Next base: position 573,959,086 of record NC_056750.1, on the reverse strand, counting down.
GTGTCACACTAGCCCACCAGGGAAAGTTAATACTTAAACCAAACCTCTTCCAAAAGACGTTGCTGAACTAGACCCCCAGGGAAAGTTAATAAATACACAAAACCTTCCTAATAACCTAACAATCAACTTAAAATACCCCTTTCACCCAAAAGTTGATGTCACCATGGCCTCAATTAACTGGAAAACAAGACCCACACCAGAAAAAGACCTAAAACTACATTCAACCTTCTTATATATCCTTTATAAGGTAAAAAAGGGAACCCTTAAAAACCCAACAAAGCTGTACTCACCTCACTACATATAACTACCCAAGGCCTACCTTACTCACAACC